>NC_042615.1:780392126-780692126 GCF_901001135.1 Rhinatrema bivittatum
CCTTAAGCCCCAACTACGTTTTCACTCTTCAACTAGACCTATCAGAGGAGCTTATAAAGGCACACTCTATGTTCCTTCAACGATATCCTTACATCAGAAACGTACCATTTCTTTAGCAGGACCCGTCCAATGGAACATGCTCCCGCCAGACATCCGCCTTGAGATCTGCTTCGCATCCTTCAAAAAGAAAATTAAAACCTGGCTGTTTAGCCAAGCTTTTCCAGAACTTTGATTATTTTTTACCTCCAGCTATCAAGATTTTCTCACCATCGCAATCCCTTTTGCAGATCACATTTATCTTAGACAATTACGCCTTATTTTATGATTTGATTTCTCAGAGACTTTACAACTTTATCAGTGTTATTATTCGAATCTGTTTTCCATGTTTTCCAAGTTCTATAACCTTGTTATATGTACCGCCTCTTGGCATAATTTTTATGTTTCAATGTAAACCGATGTGATCTGTATTTTAATACAGAAACACCGGTATATAAAAATCTAAAAATAAATAAATAAATAAATATAGTATACTTGGATTTTCAGAAGGCGTTTGACAAAGTTCCTCATGAGAGGCTTCTAGGAAAAGTAAAAAGTCATGGGATAGGTGGCGATGTCCTTTCGTGGATTGCAAACTGGCTAAAAGACAGGAAACAGAGAGTAGGATTAAATGGGCAATTTTCTCAGTGGAAGGGAGTGGACAGTGGAGTGCCTCAGGGATCTGTATTGGGACCCTTACTGTTCAATATATTTATAAATGATCTGGAAAGAAATACGACGAGTGAGATAATCAAATTTGCAGATGACACAAAATTGTTCAGAGTAGTTAAATCACAAGCAGATTGTGATAAATTGCAGGAAGACCTTGTGAGACTGGAAAATTGGGCATCCAAATGGCAGATGATGCTCTCTAACTGCGGAAACGTCCCTCTACGCAGGGCCTTGGAATCTGAGACACCAGGGACGCCCTGAGACCTCAACACCACTTTCTGCAAAAATCAGAAGTGTGCAAAAAAAAACTATGCACAGCACTAGATGTCTGTAGGACAGAACTGAGTATTCCTTTGTTCAGATTGCTTATTTTTGTAACTGTAGCTTTGCACACTTACCAAACATCTGCTGAGAGATTTTTACATTTTTAGAACCTCCCCAGGTGTTGGCTATCTCCCCCCCCCCCCCCTATTTTGGGATTGATCAGGCTCTCTTTATAAACTCTGAGCATGCTCAAAGTGCGGGTGGAGGTTTTCTTTGGTTGAAGTTAGATTCTATTTTGGAAAGCAGTGCAGTTTTCTGGTGGATCTGTAAAGCCCCTCAGCCTGCACCAGTGGGGATTATTCAAGCACAGAAGCTTTGCTAGAGCTTTCACAGACCTAAAAGGGTTCTGTGGGGTGGAAGAAGAGGATTTTTTTGGGACCAGTGTCCAGCTCGGAAGGGCCAACCCCTCTGAGAGGACTGAATTTTTGTTCCTGTGCTCTGTGTCCAATAAAAGCGTCATCAGGGCCCTGGTACTGCATCGCCTTCTGTCCAGTAAAAGTGGGGTCTGTGGTACGAACTGATTTTTGGAAGAGCTATGTGTCGGAGAGGTTTTTCTTTGCTTAGAGGGAGATATTTTTCCACTACAATGTCCTTGCCTATTTGATTCAAGTTGGGAGACGGCTAAAGAGATTGTAATACTGGGAGTTATCATTCTTTTATTTATGATGATGGTTTTTGCCATTCTTGCCTGGATCTTATTTTTTTTAAGTTGCCATAAACATTTTTCTTTTGAACACCACTCCCAATCCATTCCTGATTTTTGATTCGTCCTTCTTGACTTAAGAGAGTTTCCTATGCGAAGAGTGGCTGTGAGAGAGTGTGAAAGGGTTCCTATCCCCAAGAGCCTAGTCCCCAGAGGCGTATCCTCCTTCCTGCCAGTTGGATCCTGGCTTTACAGGTGTTGACTACTGCAAAGAAACTGTGAGAAGAGTGAGAGGTCTGGGATAGCGAGTGTGGCCTTGGAACTGGGGGACCCCTGTATTAGGGATCTGAAACCAGGAGAGGGTTACATCTTTTTAGCATATGAGAAAACAAATAAGAAAACAATTGTAAAGCAATTTGTATGAGTTCTTTTTTGTTTTAAAGAATTTTGAGCTACATCATAAGTTTTATGGGAAATATTATTTTGGTTTCTAGCTTTCATATAGTTATACCTCTCCAAAAATGTGGTTGCCGTCTGCTGAATAGTTCAGGAGATAATGTGTAGACAGTTAGATAAAGCAAATATATATGCAGTTTTATTAAGGCTCTAAAATTGTCATGGGTTAGATTCCCTAAGCTACTTAACCATTTTCTTAGCTCAGGAATTTTGCTGTATAGAGAGAGCTCTTTTGTAATTATTGCATAGAATAGTTGATGGTGGAGACCAAAACACCAATAGAATTCAAGAAAGCATAGGCTAAGAACAGCCGATCCTTTGATATAGGGTGGGCTTTGTGGTATTGCATCAGGAATGAGCAAACTAGATGACGATGTTGTCCTTTTCCACTGTCATTTCTGTGTTTGGTGCTATGCCATAAAGTTGTAAGCTCAGACCCTCAGGAGATTGGCACCTCCCAATCCCCAGGCTCCTTTCTAGTGGGTAAGAAAATGATGACAAAACAGTAAGGCCTCACCAAAGTTTAGATTCGGAAGCTGCCAAAGTAGACTCGGGGGCAGCTTTTGTTGCGCACCCTTTGTATCATTTAATTAGGACTTTACCCAAGCAAGGGGCCTCATTTATGGCAGGAATATTCCTGTGGCTGTCAGTGGGTGGTTGACTCACCCTCTGAGATTTGTTTAAGAAAGCTACCCTTTAAAGACTGCTTATTGTTTGGGGAAGACCTAGAAAAATTTGTAAAAATACTTGGCAATTCCAAACGCCAGAGATTACCAGTAGATCAAGGCTAAGGGGTAGCAAGAACTTTTTAAGCTCACCCCAAAGAATCAAGGCAATATAGGCTAGATTAAGAGGTCATACCCACAAGGTGGGAAGGCCCAATTTGGGCTGAAATTTGGGGGTAACCAGAGGGGATCCCAAGAGAGAGGTTCCAAATGAGTATTTGTAGATCCACTCCTCACTAGGGGGTAGATTTTATAACATGCACGCGCGGCCTACATGTGCGCGTGCTACCCAGCGCACGCACACGTACGCCCGTTTTTCTAATATGCGCGCGCATGTTATAAAATCCAGGGTCGGCATGCGCAAGCGGGTGCACAATTGTGCACCTTGCACGCGCCGAGCTGCCTTCCTCCGTTCCCTTCCCCCTAGCGTGACCTTCCACCCCTTCCCTTCCTCCGTTCCCTTTCTCCAGCTAGCCCTACTCTAACCCCCACAAACCTTTTATCCTACATTTTGCGCCTGCCTTTGGACAAGCGCAAGTTGCGCGCGCCGACAGGCTGCCTGCAAGCGATCCCTCGACACAGCATCAATGGCTGCTGTGTTGTAGGCCTCGGACCCTGCCTATGCCCCGCCCCTGGACCGCGCTGTCCCGCCCATGCCCTGCCCCTTTTGTAAAGCCCCGGGACTTACACGTGTCCTGGGGCTTTACGTGCACCGCCGGGCCTTTTGAAAATAGGCCCTGTCTCTGGTAGGTGGCCATTTATCAGATTCTATGAGGAATGGACCCATATTGTGAAGGACAGATGGATCCTAGTAGTTATTCAGTAGGGCTATGCTCTCGAACTGGATGCACCTATTCCTTAACACTTGTCTTCCTACAGATCCCAACTAAAGCAAGGAGCTATTCAGTTAACAGCAGAGAAGATACTCCACCTGGAAATGTTAACCCTGGTCCCCAAGTCTGAGATTGGAAGGGGATATTCGCTTTACTACATAGTTCCAAAGAAAGAAGGGATGCTTTGTTCAATATTATACCTAAAAAGAGTGAACAGATACCTCAGTATGTCATTTGAAAATGGAAACACTGAGGTCAGTTATGGGGGCAGTAAGAAGAAGAGAGTTCCTTACCTTTCTAGATCTAGCATAAGAACATAAAAAATTGCCATGCTGGGTCAGACCAAGGGTTCATCAAGCCCAGCATCCTGTTTCCAACAGTGGCCAATCCAGGCTACAAGTAACTGGCAAGTGCCCAACACTAAGTAGGTCCCATGCTACTGATGCCAGTAATAGCAGTGGCTATTCTCTAAGACAGCTTGATTAATAGCAGTTAATAGACTTCTCCTCCATTAACTTATCCAAATCTTTTTTTAAACCCAGCTACACTAACTGCACTAACTACATCCTCTGGCAACAAATTCCAGAGTTTAATTGTGCATTGGGTGAAAGAAAACTTTCTCCAATTAGTTTTAAATGTGCTACTTGCTAACTTCATGGAGTGCCCCCTAGTTCTTCTATTATATGAAATAGTAAATAACTGATTCACACTTACCCATTCTAGACCTCTGTCATATCCCCCCTCAGCCTTCTCTTCTCCAAGCTGAACAGCCTTAACCTCTTTAGCCTTTCCTCATAGGGGAGCTGTTCCATCCCTTTTATCATTTTGGTCGCCCTTCTCTGTACCTTCTCCATCGCAACTATATCTTTTTGAGATCCGGCAACCAGAATTGTACACAGTACTCAAGGTGTGGTCTCACCATGGAGCAATATTTTCCGTTTTATTCACATTCCCTTCCTAATTATTCCTAAAATTCTGTTTGCTTTTTGACTGCTGTAGCACATTGAGCTGACTATTTCAATGTATTATTATCCACTATGCCACCTAGGTCTTTTTCCTGGGTGGTAGCTCCTAATATGGAACCTAACCGTGTAACCACAGCATGGATTATTTCTCCATATGCAACACCTTGCATTTGTTCATATTAAATTTCATCTGCTACTTCGGTGCCCAATCTTCCAGTCTCGCAAGGTCCTCCTGCAATTTATCACAATCCTCTTTTGATTTAACTACTCTGAATATCTTTGTATCATTTGCAAATTTGATTACCTCACATGTTATATTCCTTTTCTGATCATTTATAAATATATAAAAAGCACCGGTCAAAGTACAGATCCCTGAGGCACTCCACTGTTTACCCTTTTCCACCCTTTTACATGATATTGTATATTTACAAACTACCATAAATATAAAATAAATTAATCCAGATTAATAAGGCATTTTTAATCTTGGTATGTGCTTGAAGTAATAGAATTAAAATATTTTAAAATGTCACTCATACATGATGGCTGTTGTACACTACTCAGAAATCATTGTACAGTTATTGCTAAGGCATTTATTTATCAGTAAAAGTACAACTAGGAAGACCTAGATGTCTATCTACTGCCACCCATGATAACCTTGGGCCCCCCCAAAAAAATTCAGTTCTGACTACACCACTGATCTTAAAGATATAGATGCACTTGAAAAGGTACAGAGAAGGGCAATCAAAATGCTAAAGGGAATGGAATGGCTCCCCTATGAGGAAAGGCTAAAGAGGTTAGGGCTTTTCAGCTTGGAGAAGACAGCTGAGGGGGGGATATGATGGAGGTCTACAAAATCATGAGAAGACTAAAATGGGTAAATGTGAATCGATTGTTTACTCTTTCAGATAATGGAAGGACTGGAGGGCACGCCATGAAGTTAGCAGATAGCAAATTTAAAACAAATGGAAGAAAATTGTTTTTCACTCTGTGCACTGTTAAGCTCTGGAATTCATTGCTAAAGGATGTGGCTAAGGCAGTTAGCTTATTAGGATTTAAAAATGTTTTCTTCAAATTTCTGGAGAAGTCCATAAATTGCTATTAGTCAAGTTGACCTGGGGAATAACCACTGCTTATTACCGGCATTAGTAGCAAAGGATCTATTTATGTTTGGATACTTGTCAGTATTTGTATCCTGGATTGGCTACTGTTAGAAACAGAATTCTGGGCTTAATGGACCCTCAATCTGATCCAGTATGGCAACTTCTTATGTTCTTAAGTGAAGAAATTGGTAGCAAGTAGGAAGCCCAAGGTGAGGTCTTAGCTGCAGGTTCTCGCATCAGTGGCTGCTGCCCTAGATTTGGTTCCCTAGGCAAGGGCACAAATGTATCCTTTGCAAAAGGCACTACTGGCATGGTGGTCCCCACATATATCAGAGCTACAAGAAGAGAATTATCCTACCAGGAGAAGCCAGGAGTGGTTAAATGACACCAATTTTTTTTTAGCGGCTAGCACTCGACATTATTCTCCCCAGGGTGAAGGGACAAGCTGTAAGAGTGCTATTGGACAGTGCAACAGCAATAGCATATGTGAACAAGCAAGGGGCACTTGGAGCCTGCAGTTATAGAAGGAAATGAGAGGCCTGATGAGCTGAGCAGTACTGATGGCAAATCATATAGCAGGAACAGAAAACAGGCAGACTATCTCAGTCGTCACATGCTGGATCTAGGAGAATGGGAGCTGCCAAGGAGGCATTTGCAAGCATAGTAAAGACATGGGGGCAGCCCAGCTGGGACCTGGTGGAGACCCATTCGAATGCCAAGGCCAAAACATCTTTCAGCAAAACCCAAGAAAATTTTCAGAAGTGATAGATGTACTGATTCAGTCATTGCAAACAGATGCACTACTCTTTGTGTTCCCACCTTAGCCAATGATTTCAAGCACACTCCGAAGGTAACAGACTATGGTAGCTGGGTCAGTTTGGTATTGCCGGACTGGCCCTTGTGCCCCGTGGTAAACAGACTAATTAAGACTGAGCAGGGAAAGGCTGCTCAGACTAGTAGAGAACAGAGGCCTTCTCTGCCAGGGCCCTATAGTGATGGAAGATCCAAGTCCTTATATATTACAGCTTGGCTATTGAAAGAAGAAAGCTGCAAAATAGGGCTTCTCAGACTCAGTAGTCTTGACCTTTTTGAGAACAAGGAAGTGGTCTATGTCCATGCCATACAGTAAGGTTTGGAAGCTGTTTGTATTTGGTCCCGGGAGAAAAGTGTTGCTCCATCAAATCACAGATTAGAACAATTCTAAGTTTCCTGCAGGAAGGCCTAGACAAGGGCTTGGCATTAAACTCATTGAAAGTATAGGTAGCAGCATTAACGTGTTTGAGGTCGAGTGGGTCATTGGTTGGTACCCATCCAGATGTGGTACGCTTCCTCAGAGTAGTAAAACATGTGCCTCCCATGGATAGGCAAGAAATTCTAGCATGGGACCTCAATCTGGTGTTGAGGTCCTTAACAAAATCAAGAACCCTTAAGAGAAGCATTGGTAAAGGACTTGATGTTGAAGATATAGAGATATTCAATGTTACTTCGCCGGATAAGTTTTGACTTATCTAGCTAAGTGGCAATGGATGAATATCTGCCCAGGTTCAGCAGTCACCACTTAGCCGGGTAACTACTTATCTGGCTAAGTGGTGGGTAGGATGGGGAGATAACAGGGAGGAGTCGAGGTAGCTGGATAAGTTATCCTGCTAACTCTGATATTCAGATTTAACTGGATAACTTACCTGGCTAACTGTGGTTGGGCCATAGACTTGTCATAAAATTAATCGGATAGACTTATCCAACTAACTTTTAGATAGCTGGGTATATCCAACAGCGTGGTCCTGCCAGTAAATATCCTGGATAAGTTAGCTGGATAGGTTTATCCAGCTAACTAGCTCAGTTGCATAGCCCCTGAATATGGACCTCAATATTTTTAGTAGTGATATGCTCAGCCAGAAGGGTTTCAGAGATCCAGACACAGTCATAGAGGGATCCTTACTTGACATTCTATGAGGACAGGGTCACAATCTGCCCAGTCCCATCCTTCTTGCCTAAGGTAGTGTCAGAGTTCCATATGAATCGGGAAATATCTCTTCCAGCATTCAAGAGATCAGAGTGAGTTGGGACCAAGAAAAGCCTACATCTGTTAGATGTCAGGAGAGTTCTGTTGTGAAGTCAGACAGGATATTTATCCTGTTCAGAGGTCAAAGAAAGGGCATGTCCAAAGCATCAGTTGCAAGATGATTCAAAGATACGGTTATAGCGGACTACACTGCGAAAGGCAGAGAAGTGCTACCCAACTTAAAGGCCCATTCAACAAGGTCCCAGGCCTTATCATAGGCAAAACACAAGTTAGTATGTCTACACAGGATATTTGTAGGGCAGCTGCATGGTCCTCTCTACATGAATTCGTAAAGCATTATAGGCTGGATCTGCAAGCATGAGAGAAAGTAACATTTGATAGAAAAGATTTAGGGCCATAAGAGGCCTCATCCCACCCAGGGTAGGCACTGCTTGGACATGTTCCACTTGTCTGGACTGGTCTGCTGGACAAAGAATAAAGTGAAATTTAAACTTACCGTTAACTTCCTTTCCTTGAATCCTGACAAACCAGTCCAGAACCCTCCCCGAAAAGAAAAATAGTTGGGGAAAGTTTTTTTTCTCTCATACTGTGAAAGATTGGAGGATTTAATTAATGTATAGTTTGGAAAGCTCTTTCTCTCTCACTGCCAAGTTTCTCTCTGCGAATTTCAAAAAAAGGAAAAAAGATAATGTAAGGCCACCCTTTCTTCACAAAGAAAGGAGCAAGGTAAGTATCGAAATAGGAAGAACAAGAGAACCTGTTCGTGATCTGGATAAGTATCTGAATGTTATTTTTTTTTCTTTTTTGTTCTCGCTTTTATTATAATTTGGCCATTTTCAACTCTTATTAACAATGTAGTGGATGAAAGAGGAACAAAGTACAGTAGTAGAGGGAAAGGAAGCTAGGGCAATAGGCTACTGACTTAATACCCTGTTATCCCAGAATATAGAGGCTGACCTCAGACAGACGGGAACAAGTTCTCTGCCTCCACCTGCTGGTAAATGAGCGTAATCCCACTTGTCTGTCACAGAAAGGAAATGAACCCCGATGTTTAAATTTCACCTTATATATAATGCTCCTTTTATTACAATGGGTACTTTTGCTCTGGGTATGGCTACTTGGTACCAGGTAGAGTTCCACTATGTTTGGCAGATTTGGAACAAGGGTGCTATCAAGTCTTTTAAAAATATATATATTTTTTTATTTTATGTTCCTTTGTGCATGCAGTACACTCTCTTGGCCTAAATATAAGATGAGGTCTTTTTGGACATTTTGCTTGTCCAAAATCGTTCCTCATCTTCTGTTTGAAGCCCATCCTAGGATAAGGAAGAAGTAAGCCTGACAGAGTAGGATTAAGGGGTATTTCCAGGTGGACTACTGGGAGAAAGGAAGTCTTGGAGTTGCTCATATTCGCTCTTCTCCTGCCAGGCCTGAGCAGCATACCACTGGCTCGGTGGGAGTCAAACGTGGCCTACTAATTTTATATGTCAGTTTCTCAGTCTGTTTAATGTAATTTGTCAAATTTCAATGTAACTGGTTGTTATAATGTAAACCGGAGTGAAGGCAACTCTGCTATACCTCGGTATATAAAAAACGCTAAATAAATAAAAAAAAAATACTCAGACTCTGCATTAGAAGACTTGCAGTTATCCAAGCCAAAAGTGTACAACTCAAAGACTTCTTCCTACCAGCAACCTGCCTGCACATCCAATGACTTTCTGCTTCGGTGGTGGAAGTTTTTTGCTCAAGTTGATGATTGCCATGATGTCTCCTGAGCCTGGTGGAGGGAGGCTGTGCTCAGCCCCTGCTTTGTACCTGGGACATGGGGAGCTAACATAAAGAGTTCACAATAAAATATAAGATGACAATAAGATACAGCGGGGAAAGGGATTACCAAGCAGAGGGCAATTCTCAACTTTTGTGCAGCAGAGTGATAAAAGTAAAAAAGCAAGAAATAAGATATAATGAAATATTCTATTCTTGGCTCTGATGATTAGGGTCATTCTGTATTTGAGATATATAATCAGGTGAATACATTTATCTAGGGCTAAGGTGAGTTCTCACATCATTGCATGATTGGGGTTGGATCCCTAGAGAGCCTAACATTATAGAGAAAAACACCTTTATCACACCAGAATGGTCTTTGCATTACATCTATATTTGTAATCCACTGAGAGCAAGGTGCTTGGATTGGCAGAATATAAATGATCTTAAACAAATACAGTTGCTTTCTTGAGGCTGGTAGTGTAGACAGTACTTCTAGATGATTGATCCATTCCTAGACTGAGGAGTTAGGCATTAAATTAATTCATAAGTTTGGGAAATTATTTGGAAAAATACACATAAACGTTCCCAATATTGTAATAGAACCGAGCTCCTTGTTAAGTTGCTAAATAGAATATACAGATATCCAATATACTTTATAAAAATCTGTCCCGCTGCTAGTGCTCTGTGCTGGGGCAACTGTGGAGAAGAGGGATCATATTTGCATATGTAATAGGCTTGTTTTATGCAAGGTTTCTGGTGGTAGATTGAGTTGGGAATTGGGTTGGTTACCAGCGGTTCGCCTGGCTTTGACACCTGCAATGTATCTCCGTGGCTTAGGGGAAGAAAATATCACCTCATGTAATGCGAAGATGCTGACCTTACAATTTTTTCATATTGCTAGATTTTCCATTGCATTATTTTAGAAGAAAATTTCTAAAATGTGACACATGGTGATATCGCATTCCTGAGATAGGGACCGTTAAATGTCTCACCTGTAGCCCTGAGGTCAAACTGAACAATATGAGGCTTTGAGGCTCATTTGGGTGTTGGTATTGGAAAATTTGAGGCTTTTTCTTATTTATCTGAATATATTTCATGAGTGTTTGAAAATAATGTAATATAATTTCTCTACCGTGTTAAGGTACTGTTCTCTCATATCCTTGTCTGTTAAATAAAAAGATTAAAAAAAAAAAGTCATTCCCTGAGTCTGCTCTGCAGCGAGTCCTGATATATTTATACTTTGCTAATATGCTTGTGTTGTCTGTTTGGGATTTAAATGAGATTCAGCGCAGCAGTGCCCTGATTTCTTCTGATTCATAGTGGTACAAGCAGCTAATTCTCAAGAGCTTTTGAAAACTTTAAAAGACTATTTCTTCAGGAACAAAACATAAAAATAATAAAAAAGAAGCACTGAATGATTTCTTTCTTTGCTTGCTGAATTATCTGAAACTGTGGTTCTCAACTCAGTCCTTGAGTACCTCTAACCACTCTGGTTTTCATGATATCCCAAATGAATATGCATATGAGAGATTTCCACACGCTGCCTCCCATTGTATGCAAAATACCTCAATGCATATTCTTTGTGGATATCATGACAACTAAACTGACTAATCTTAAAAAAAAAAAATTAAAAAAAAGACTTTAATGGTGCTCCATTTTGGAGAGAAAATCCCATAAGATTGCTGAAAAATTTCATCATGTTCCACATTTTTTGCCCTAAAAGATTCTGAACTCTAAAATAGGTTAACAAATTAAAATGTCTTCTCTTTTCTCCCTTAAACCAGGCCAGCAGGATAGGGGGGATGCATAGAAAACATATGGCAGAGTGGGGCAAAAAAATGCCCCTGTCAGTCTCCACCACTGCCACCCCCATCTCCCTCTTGGTGCCACTCAATGCGCCTCTGCTCTCTTTCTCACTCCCCCCCCCCCCCCATTACACCCCCTCCCTCTCCTCCGCTCTCTTCCAAAGCAGTGGTTGGCCTTGGGCCTGTCAATGTCAGCACACAGTGCTGGCAGTAGCAGCAGTGCTCCCTTCCTTGGCGTGAGGATTGTGAACCAGCACCTGCTCACACTGTATCTGCAACTTCCCTGCCTATTCTTGTTTTATCCGAGTTTCCATTTCATCAGGAAGCCTGTGCAAGAGGAGGTAGATGTCTCTGTAGGGAACTCCAACAGGCTCTGGAGAGAACACTGCTGTTGGCACTGACAGTGCCATGTACAGATAGCGACTGGGCCCGAAGCCACTCCACTGCTTTGAAAGAGAGGGACCAAAAAAGCAGGAGGATAGGCTATCTAAAAAAGCCGTTTGGGCAAAAAATGGAGGTTAGACGCCAAAGAAATGTCCAAATGCAACTTTATTAAAATGGAGACCAATGATTTTTATATGTGCCCGACTCAGGCCAGAGTTTCGCCCCACACCGGGGCTGCCTCAGGGGCTAGAATAAATAAATATAAATCATGTGAACAAAACAGGACATACATAAATACAAAATAAATAAAAATAATTAAAAACATAAATGCGTGTGAAGAAAGGTAACACATACAGATATCGATATTTAAGTGAACACATCAAATAAGGCAAACTAAAATACACTCAAAATGAGACATTGAAAACCAATAATGGCACAGTTCTTGTTACCTGTGTGTATTGAAGAGCAATATTTGAAAATCAATAATGTTCTGAATGAAATGGTCTAGTGGTCAGATGCTTCTGGAATAAATAATAACTATATATAGGTCACCAAACAAAAAAAATTAAATATGTAATACGGAAGAAACTAAAACATAAGCTAAACTAATGTAAATATGTGAAATGAATATAAATTATTGATAAATATAGTATGATTTATGAAATATGACTAGTACACTAAAAAATAAATGATATGATAGTCACCACTGGATATGAACACCAAGCTAATATGGATGAAAAGTTAAATATGTGGAATTACTAAATAAAGAAAACAGAAAAAGTGCACTAAGGTGGTAATATTGTAAAATAATTTAAATGTGAACAGAATTTAAATATGAATATAAAGTGATGATTCAAAAAAATGCTGTATGAGTGAAGCTCAAACGTGAAGAAGAACAATTCAACTAAAATTGGTGTACTGAAAAAAACGTGAAGTATTGAATATGTCACAAATAATATGTACCAGCAGGAAAAAATGGGCTCAGATACTATAAGAGACCACAACAACTGGATAAATTTAAATGACCGTTGCACACTCAATAGCGCTGCTGAAATGACTAAATCTGGGCACATCTGAGCACCGGGAAAAACGGAGGACTAAATATAAATGCAAACAGCAGCCTTAAAAAATCGTCAATAAATTACACAAATGGACGACTATACAACACTTATAATAAGGCTGAGGAGTGGCTTGAAGATTTAAAAACAAAAACGCTATACTTAACTAAAGAGAAGAAGCACAAACTTTTCTTTAAGAGAAGAAGCACAAACTTTTCTTTAAGAGAAGAAGCACAAACTTTTCTTTAAGAGAAGAAGCACAAACTTTTCTTTAGTTAAGTATAGCGTTTTTGTTTTTAAATCTTCAAGCCACTCCTCAGCCTTATTATAAGTGTTGTATAGTCGTCCATTTGTGTAATTTATTGACGATTTTTTAAGGCTGCTGTTTGCATTTTATTTAGTCCTCCGTTTTTCCCGGTGCTCAGATGTGCCCAGATTTAGTCATTTCAGCAGCGCTATTGAGTGTGCAACGGTCATTTAAATTTATCCAGTTGTTGTGGTCTCTTATAGTATCTGAGCCCATTTTTTCCTGCTGGTACATATTATTTGTGACATATTCAATACTTCACGTTTTTTTCAGTACACCAATTTTAGTTGAATTGTTCTTCTTCACGTTGAGCTTCACTCATACAGCATTTTTTTTGAATCATCACTTTATATTCATATTAAATTCTGTTCACATTTAAATTATTTTACAATATTACTACCTTAGTGCACTTTTTCTGTTTTCTTTATTTAGTATTCCACATATTTAACTTTTCATCCATATTAGCTTGGTGGTGACTATCATATCATTTATTTTTTAGTGTACTAGTCATATTTCATAAATCATACTATATTTATCAATAATTTATATTCATTTCACATATTTACATTAGTTTAGCTTATGTTTTAGTTTCTTCCATATTACATTTAATTTTTTTTGTTGGTGACCTATATAGTTATTATTATTTATTCCAGAAGCATCTGACCACTAGACCATTTCATTCAGAACATTATTGATTTTCAAATATTGCTCTTCAATACACACAGGTAACAAGAACTGTGCCATTATTGTTTTTCAATGTCTCATTTTGAGTGTATTTTAGTTTGCCTTATTTGATGTGTTCACTTAAATATCGATATCTGTATGTGTTACCTTTCTTCACACGCATTTATGTTTTCAATTATTTTTATTTATTTTGTATTTATGTATGTCCTGTTTTGTTCACATGATTTATATTTATTTATTCTAGCCCCTGAAGCAGCCCCGGTGTGGGGCGAAACTCTGGCTTGAGTCGGGCACATATAAAAATCATTGGTCTCCATTTTAATAAAGTTGCATTTGGACATTTCTTTGGCGTCTAACCTCCATTGAAAGAGAGGGGGACAGGAGCGGACTGGCCTATCGGGGCTTCAGGCATGCCCCGTTGGGTCGGTCACCCCAATCGCATGATAGGTGTTGGTCGTGGCGACCAACAGCAGTCATGTGACATTTCTATGAGAGCGGAAGCCTCCCCTGAGGCCCTCCGCTTAAGTGCTGCTTTTGAATTTTCCCGTGGCATTTCTCCCGTGCCCCGCCACCTCCATTTGCTCTTGCCCCGCTTGTGTTTTTGCCTGCGGGAGGCAGCCAGCACACTTCCTGCCGCTGCCTCACCGCAGGCTGAATGCCATTCTCCCAGATCCCACAGCTTTCCTCTGTGGCAGACTCCTTTCATTCTCAAGCCGCCTTCCTACCCAAATGGCCACCCTCCTCCCTCCGAAGCAGCGCTTCTCAACCGGTCTCCCGCTGTTCTTCCCCCCTTCTCCCTCACCGAGCGAGAGGGACAATCTTCCATTGCTTACGTTGCCGCCTGGGCTATCAGCACATTCAAGCCTGGATGGGAATGGTAGCAGTGTTAGTGGAGGATGGCAATTGTGGCTGGGCCTTTTCTTCTTCCCGCACCTGCCCCCCTGGCCCAGAACAGGAAGTGATGTGCAGTGGGGTGCGCTGGAAAAAGAAAGAGCCATGCTGCATAGAAAAGTAGCATCAGCAGGGGGGCCCCGAGCAGTAGCGTGGACCCGAAGCAAAATCAGAAACAGCCAGAAATCGGCACAGGAGACAGTAGAATTAGCCTCCCGTGGCCGATGGGATTCTTCTTTCTTGGCCTGCGGGGACTAGAGGAAGAGGCTGCTGCAGCTACCATTTGTGCTGGGGGGGGGGGGGGAGAGCAGGAAATGAGAGAGAGACACAGCCAGCCAGCCTGTCTGTAAGTGAGATAATGTATGTGTGTGATTGAGAGTGTGCATGCGTAACTGTGACTGAGAGCCTGTGTGTAAGTGAGAGCATTTGATTGAGATCTATGTAAAGTGTGTGAGAGAGAGCATGTGTGTGATTGAGAAAACTGGTCAGAGAGTGTGGTGTGTGTGTGTGTGTATATGGGAGAGACAATGGAAGTGACTGGTCAGGGAGATGACTGGAGTGGGTGTGTGTGTGAGAAAATGATTATGGGAATGAGAAGCCTGTGAATGTGGAGAGAGCTAGCATAGGAGTAAGAAACCTGGGTGTGTGAGAGACAGCATGGAAGTGGAAGTGGGAAGCCTGTGTGTGTGATGAGAGAGAGAGAGACTGACTGGAATGTGACTGGTGTGTATGTAAAGAGACTGGTCGGGAGATGATTGGTGTGTGAAAGACAGAAACTGGTCATGGGGGTGTGACTGGTATGTGTGTGTGAGAGACAGAGAGACTGGTCATGGGCACTAAGGAAGAGGACCATGAGTACAGAGCTTCAGCCTACTGCTTCTGGTGTGTGCTACTGCCTGCATGGAAGAGGAGTAGGAGAGCTGCTGGAGGGGGTTAGTAAAGGTGGCTTTTTAAGTTTATTTTTCTTGATGACTGCCATTTTAATTACTGAATATTATGTGATGTCTGCTGTTTTGAAATATTTTATTGGTGTTTGGAGAATTTTAAATAATTTTTATGAGTTTTTAATTGTTGGATATTATTCTGTTCATAGTTGTGTTGTGAAACATTTATTCTGCTTATTAGTATAGTTATACAATTATTTCTGTGTTGGGATCTATAGCTGCTTGGCTAGTTCTGTTTTCCTAATAGGAGGTGTATTGGTGTTTAGGGCCTGATTTAATATTTGTAGTGTTGCCTTTTCATAGGTAGGTTGTTACTGTTTGAGTGCATTCCATATACAAGTGTAACTGTGTGCAGATTAGTTTATGTGCATTACTGCAGATCCTGGGAGTATGTTAGGTCGGTTCTGTGTATGTGACCGAGGTGAGGTATTTTACTGTATCAGTCTTATTTGTTGTATTTTCTCAAGAGGACATGCATTAGTGATAAACTGCTATCTTTTCATAAGTAGGGCTATTGAGCCTGGTAGTTGGAGTTTGTGTTGCTGTTACTGAGATGACACTAGAACCAGAATATTTTTTTGTAAGGTGAGTTGTACGGGGAATGTCATAATTCTGCTTTACATCCATAATTGTGGGTCAGGGGGTTCCTGTGGATGCAAACTGTACTTTTACATTTAGCCCTATGATGGTCATGTGTTCAGTGTGTCACGCATGTAAGAGCCATCTGTCAGGTGTGTCCCGACAGAAAAAAGGTTGAGAACCACTGTGCTAGAGAACAATAATTCATGACCATCTCAAGGTGACTGGAATTAAAAGTTCCAGGTATGGAGAACCGGGGATTTTTTTCTATCCTTATTAGTTTTAATTATTGATATTATTTGATGTCTGCTGTTTTTGAAATATTTTATTGGTGTTAGGGAAATTTTCAAAAATTTGTATATGAGTTAAATTACTGGAGGTTCTATTCATCAGCAGTTTTGAAATATATATTTTTAGTATGATTTTCCTATTGTGATTGATGTTTTATAGTTCTTGATTTTATTGTTTGATGTTTTATGAGGAATGATGGTATTTTCTGGTTTTTCCATTGCTGCATTACATACAGTCTAACTTGTTGTGATTTCCAGTTCAGTTTGTCTGTGCATTTCTGTGTATATTTATGGTTCCTTTATTCTGTATTTGGTGACTCACCAAATTGTATGTGTAACTGGGTACCCATGGGCCAGTATGGAGAAAAATCCCCTGGGCCACTATTTTCCCACAATCCGCCCCTGGAGGAGGGAGGGGAGGTGAGAGAATAATGGGTGGGGAAGAGGGTAGTGCAAATTCTGAAGCTGCCTAAGGTGTGCCGGCTTCTAAGTCTCTCCCTTGAAAGCTTTCAGGCACTGGCACGTGCGATGTTTAAATCCAATACTGATAACCAAACCCTTGCTGTCCTGAAAGGAATAGGGTTGGTAAAATACAGTACCTGACTTAGCCAAGGGACTGACATGAGCCACACTGAGGACTGCCCGTGCTTTTCTAAATCTGATTCTCCCAGCTCAAAACGAACATTATATTCTATTTCTTAAGAAAACCGTGATCTGCAAAAAAAAAAACCACCCCAAAAGGAACATTTAATTAAGTGAGTTTACAGATTTGATGTATTGGGAAATTGATGGCTTAATGGTTATAGCCGAGCAGATAGCATAGTTTAGGATCCCCTCTTATGATCCTAATGCTTGGGTTGGCGAAGGCAGACAGTACTGCTGAAGTTGTACTTGGTGGCTTTGATGAGGATGGCTTTTAGTAGTATTTAGTGGTCAGCTCAAGGGTATTTTCCTTCTTTCTCTGCCAGAGGAGGTTGTAGGATATGGTTTATATAGGGGGGGGGGGGAGGAGCCATGGGGGAAAACCCTAAAAATGTTTATTGCCATTTATGGTGGACACTGATAAGAGTTAGATGGAGTAAAGAGAGACTTTTCAAAGAAAAGCAGCATCAAAAGAGAACTTAATCTGCAGAATCTCTTGGTATCTTATTACACTTGGACATTAATCCTCATTCGCCTTTTGCATAAAGGTGAGCTGCAGAAACATCGTTCTTTTTATGAACATTTTTAATAAAATATGCAGTATAGTTTAATTTTAAAGGAAACTTAATTAAATGTAGCAGAGCAATATAAGAGCTACTGTGCAGCAGCCTCACTTATATACAACCCTTGGACGTCTTCCCACACTAAATACAAAAATCTGCAAATCCCTTTTGTAGAATAGTAAGAGGAAACCTTGAATGCTGAGGAGTAAGAGGGGGGGAGGGAGGCGAGAAATTCAATAATTCTGGAAAAATGTTTTCACGTTTCCAGTTTAGTATTGACTAGAACATTTTCAGCCACTGTTACACAAAATTCTTCTGCTGTGGCAGCCACTTTTATACAGAACTTGGGTGTGAAAAATACCTGTTTTATTTATTTATTTTTCTATTTATTTATTTATTTATTTATTTATTTGCTTGCTTGCTTGCTTGCTTTTTGGACCATTTCAAACAGCATAATCTTTTTCTGGGTTATATATGCAGACAAAATAGCCCTCAAATTTTGCATTAGCTAATATATTCCTGATATGGACATTTAATTTTCCTTTCAGTCTTGTGGAGCTGCTCGTCACACGGACAAGTCATATGCAATCTACATGAGCAATTCTCTTATTTCAGGCCTACCGCTAACCCTGACTCTGTCCAACCAGGCCTATGCCTTAATTTAGAAATTCCTATTCTCCTTGTTTTTGGTTTTTAAATGATATTGCACCTTCTTGTTGTAAAACTGATGTTCCATTGCAGTGAGAGCGCTGAGGCACAAAGGATCCTGGCTCTTTAGCCCTGCAGTGTTACTTCCATTTAGGCTTTGACAGGGGGGCGATTATTCCATGCAAACAATGAGAGAGATCCCCTATAATACATCTTGATCTAAGTCTACCATGTAAATATGTACAGAAATTTCTCTTTAAAAAAAAAAAAAAGCAGCAAGTCAATTACTACTTTATCTTTTGAGAACTGAAAAGGTTAGAAAACCAATCAGACATGATAAAAGTCAGCAATTCAATATACTTTATCATCAGATGTCATTTAGGAAATGGTATTTGTTTTTCAGTAAGAGTAACTATTTTCTATAAGTCAGTATATGAACTAGTCAGGAATTTTAGGATAGTCTTGTGGGATTAGAGAGTGTTCACATAATAGCAAAAAAATTTACCAACTTCAGTATGTTTTTGAGTTTTCTCAACGTTTTCGAAATTCTTATTCACAAATATTCTAATATTTGCTGTTTTATTGTTAGGTATCTTATAAGCAAGAAGGTTCATAGTAGTAGCTTAAAGAAATCATAAGCTACTTAACAGCTAGCATACATTCATGCTGCTATCCTTATAGTCTGCTCAAAATTGTTCTTCTGTCAGATGCTCTGTTTTATTAGATGGCTAGTCTAGTCATCGGAGATGTAGCAGGGTCTGCACTAGTGGTCTTTGCAGAATGTTTCCTGTCTGAACGAAGGAAATACTGTCTTTATATACACTTCATGTTTTCTGAGATCACAACTTTATAATCGGTCTTCTTGTGACAGTCTTCTTGCTGATGGGGTCAGAAGTTACCAGCCTATGATTCCTCACACTGGATAAGTAATCTAGGAAGTCACAGAAGTAAATACTAGTTGCTTGTTTTGCAGACTACTTTATTTAAAAGTATTTATAGCCCACCCCTCCGAAATTCAGAGTATATTAAAATATTTACAGTATAAAATATCACAAACAAATTACATACATGTATCTGCGTGATCAAGAGCAAGAACTGGATGCATTGTGAAATCATTGCTGGAATGCTTCAGAGAAATGAGTTTTTAACAATTTTTTAAATTTTTTGGGATTTGTACCAATAAAAAGGTAACAAATGTAAATTTTTTAGATTGGGGGTGATGTGTTTCTGAATCAGTGTACCAATGAGTAGATGTGCAACAGAATTTTGGATAATCTGGCGTGAAAACAACGTATTTTGTGGTAAACCAGCATAAAGAGAGTTCCAGTAATCGAGGGAAGGGAAGACGAAGGCTTGGAGTGTAGTACAGAAGTTAGGTTGCAATATACTGTAGGTTTTAAATGCTGGAACATTCTTAGTTTAAAAATGGAGCTGTCACCGTTTTACTTGCCGCACAGCCTCACCGTGCCCTGATCCAGTTTGCTGTGACACCTCCCCACCAGCAAGGGTTTATAGTGAGCTCTGCTCCAAGCCACCCGAGCCATCTCCTCACTGGCCACCTGACTCTGCCTATGGTGCAGTCTCCTCTCCACAGGGGTCCTCAGTGAGCTTCATCTCCAGCCTTGTCAAGCTTCGCCTTGCTGCTCACACCATGGTCAATTTTAGAAGCCCTTCGGGAGATAACGCATGTGACTTAGCCCAGTGTGCGGATTTTAAAAACTGCAGGAAAATGCATGTATCTCCTGGTATGCACACAAATCATAAAGTTGAACCCTTCTATGGTCAGAGCTGGGTACAACAAAACATATATACATTTAAGAGAAAATGTAAAATAAAAACAAATATTTCAAATAAATAAATAAATGAACATGGTACCAGTTCAGCCGTGATGATTTTTTAGTTTTAGTTTAAAAAAAACACACACACACACACACACAAATCCCAAATGAAGTAAGGGTCATGTATGAGGGGGTCAGGAGTCCCAAATAAGCTTTTCTGGTCAATTTTAAAAGCCTTGTGCATGACAAATCCTGAAGATACGCGCCTCTCAGACGGGCATGTGCCACGCAGATTTTAAAAGGCTCACGACAACAGGCTTATCTCCCACTACAATCACAAACATGTTTTCAGAAAAAAGTAGCGGGATGTGTGCTTGGTCTGTGTGGGACATGGGTGGGCCAAGGCTGAGGCATGAATTCTGCAGTATGTATTTATGCACACAAACATGCGCCATTTTACTTCTGCTATGGTCGGCATGTAAGTAGTAAAACGAAAAAAAAATAAAAAATTGGCTACTTAGCGAGGTTTAGGGGGTCTGGCCTAACATGCCAGCTAACAAGCTGAAATTATCTTAAATAAAGTGATTTTAATAAGTTGAACTCTAGCTGTGCACCTTGTGAGACTACATCAGAAGACCTTGAAATATTGAAGCTACGACCTTTTCAGCCACAGCAGTGGGAGAGGTCTTCACCAAAGGGGGTGCGATTTAGAGAAGCAATAATAGCAATGATTCAGGAAAATAGGAACATATTTCATAGTCAGTTATTTTTGTTGAAAAGTACTTTTACTCATTTTTCACCAGTGACTTTTTTTTGTTCTGCAGTATTTTAAAAAAATGATTTTTTCCCCATTAATGCAATATGACAAAATTCTTTGGAAATGGTCTTTTTTTTTTTTTTTTGTCTGATGATAGGGAAGCATATTTACCAGCGTTAAATAATACACTGTTAAGGTGACTTCTGTGGGTAAAATAGGGTTTTACATGAAGAACGGGCCTTTTACAAAAATGACCATCCAATATGTGGGCAAACTCAAAGCACATGTGCCATGCTTGCACCTAGGTTTATCCGGACTAGCTGGAAATGCTTCTAGGAGGTGGAGTTGAAGGTTTTGAACATATGTGTATACTTTTGAGTTTAAAAACTACTGTATCTGTGTAAATATTCACGAAACAATTCTGCATGCATTTTAGCAGGTGTGAGTGTGTGTGGGTATCTTTCAGATAATTTTAAAAGTAGATTTATAAGTGTAAGTCTGCTTTGAAAATTGGTATAATTTATGTGCAGATTTGCCAGCTATTTTACGCGCAGTATTTCCGAATTACTCCCTATTTGTATAGCTATAATAGCCCTGGATGATTACAACTGAATAAAATAAGATCTCGTCATGTTCTGTATTATGAAAGATCATAGGCTACCAGTCGCTACTTGTCAACAAGCCACAGATTTTATAATATATAATCCTATGAGATGGCCCTTATATATTCAAATTCACTGAATTTTGTGATATGGATCTATATGTTTTTTGTCTGTTCAGAATAGAGCAATTCTTCTTTCAAAGTAAACAATTCGTGATAGTATTCTTTCTGTTTTGTGGATTAGTTTGAAGCAAGTATCTTGGATGGATACATTTAGGTGTTTTTTTTTATTTTTTCAATTGGTATTTTGTAATTGACTGTGGGCTCTTGATTGAGTTGCTGGCAGCCCACATGTGCCTGAGCAGAGCCTGTTTTGAATGCAGAAGACAATCTCCTGCTTTTAAAGATGTTTTTTATTGAGGTGGTAGTTTTGTCAACACACCAATCAACTGTCCAGAGTGTACAACCATAAAAGAGAAATCACACAATTCAAAACTGAAACATGATAAATTAATGTTGTACCTGAGAATACCTGCTTCTCAATCAGATACATGACAGAAAAAAAAATACCTTTTGTATTCCTGACAGTTCAAATAAGAGCTGGAAAATTGAGGAATAAGTGAACCAGTCCTAATCTGGGGACAAATCAATTGGTCTTGACTTCATCCGGCTCTTGTAAATTGCTGCAATTTTCTTCCTGTTTGTCTGAGAAGGCTTCTATCAATAGAAGTTAAAAGTCCTTTTCAGAAAATACTTTATCGAAAAAGCATTAAGTCTAAGCAGTATGAGAGAATAAAACCTTATCCAGAGCAATAAAGAAAAGGCTTCTTGACAGTGTTGTGGCTATCCATTTCAGCACTGTTTGGAAGGTGGATAATAATGTTTCCTTGAATGAACTGTTAATGGGGCACAGTGAGCAACACAACTGTGAAAGGGGCCATTTCTTTGTAGTCTGAGCAAGAGCAAACTGTCTGACCTCCAGCCACACTGCTGAGGATTTATTAACAAGGAAGTCTCTGTGGAAGAAGATAATATCTTGCTCTCAAGGGTGACCTCAGATAAGTACAGAGAGGGTAATGGTGGGTATTTTTGGTCCTTAAAGGCCACAGACCAGTCTAGATTTCAGGATATGCACAATCAATATTCATCATTTTTATTTGCTTAGTAACAAAAAGTAATGACTGCAGAAAAGGACCTGCAAACTTCGTATGGTAGTATCTGCCACACCATGTAGGTTACTCCCATGTTTCTCTTTTACTGTGTGATGAGCTGCCTTGAAAATTCAGACAGTGCTGCTTGACATTCATTGCTTATGGACTTGGCCATTGAAGCAGTCCTGTGCTTTTTCCCTTATGTCTGCATATCAGTCAGGGCGTGTTGGTTGTCATCTGAATCCAATTCTTCTTTCCCACCCCCTCAACTCCTGCCTTCAAAGCAGAAAGCGATTCTGCAGTTACGTCAAAAGCATCTAGGCTTATTAGTTAAGGGTAGTATCCCATACCTTCTGTTAAGGGTAGCAACTGCTGCTCCGGACATGTTACCCCATGCTTATCAGTAAAAGTCATAGCCCTCATTGATTGTTGTCTGAATCCAATTCCCCCTTTCCCCCTGTCATTGAAGCGGAGAGCAATGTTGCAGTTGCATCAAAGCATCAAGGCTTATTGGTTAAGAATAGTAATACTCATGCCTTTTGTTAAGGGTAGTAACTGCCACACCAGCAAGTTACCCCCATGTACCCTTTTCTTCATTAAATAATTCAAAGCTCAGAGATGCAAAATCATATTCTAAAATCTGGAAGTCAAATCAATTAATTAGGACCTTCATATCACCCCGCGGATACTGGATATTTTATGTTATTCAGTGTTTTCACTGCTCGGAGTCTTTTTTTTAAATCATTGGTCCACTTGCAAAATATTTTTTTAAATAATTTTAAAAGTTTGAAATTTTTTTTTTATGTATGATTTTCCCCCTTCAGGGGAGAACTTTTATCTCATTTTCATTGAAAAATCATACATAAAAAAAAAATTTCAAACTTTTAAAATTATTTAAAAAATATTTTGCAAGTCCACCAATGAGCTTTGAATCATTTAAGTATACCTGAAATGTTTTTTTGAACACTTTGATTCGCTGTCAAGGAATTTGTTTCGACTATTTGTTGCCCTTTTCTTCATTTCCATCCTCTAGCCTTTAGGGATCCATAGTGGTTTATCCCCATGCCCCTTTGAATTCTTTGACTATTTTCGTCTTCACTACCTCTTCTGGAGGACATCTACCACTCCTTCCGTGAAGAAATATATCCTGATTTTGTTTCTTAGTCATCCCCTGTGAGTTTCATTTCATGACCCCTAGTTCTACTGATTTCTTTCCAACAGAAAAGGTTTGCAGTTCTTACATCATTAGATCATTCAGGTATCTGAAGGTCTGTATCATATCTCCCCTGCACCTCCTCTCTTCCAGGGTATACATATTTAGATCCTTCAGCCTTTCCTCATAAGTCTTCCGATGGAGACCCCACACCATTTTGTTCACCCTTCTCTGGACCGCCTCCATCCTGTCTCTGTCCTTTTTGAGATACAGTCTCCAGAACTGAACACAGTACTCCAGGTGAGGCCTCACTAAGGATCTGTACAACAAGGGCATTATCACCTTCTTTTTCTTTACTGGTTATTCCTCTCTTTTTGTAGCCCAGACCTCTTCTGGTTTTAACTATTGTCTTGTCACATTGCTTCACCATCTTCTAGACACTATTACCCCAAGATCCCTCTCTTGGTCTGTGCACATCAATCTTTCACTCCCCATCATATATGGCTCTCTTGGATTACCACACCCCAGATGCATGACCTGCTTTTCTTGGCATTGAATCCCAGCTGCCAAATCTTTGACCACTTTTCAATTTTTCTTTAACTTTACGTCCTCTCTACTCCTGCAGGAGTGTCCACTCTGTTGCAGATATTAGTATCATCCTCAGAAAAACTTTACCTTCTATCCCTTCCACAATGTCACTCACAAAGATATTGAACAGAACCAATCCCAATACCAGGCACATTTTAAAAGGGGCCCGGCCATGCGCATATCCCTCGTTATGCACACAAGAGCAGGGCCGAAGAAAGGGGTGGGGAGGGGCAGTCCAGATGGCAGGTGGAGCTGGAGGTAGCCAGTACAGCGGCCAATTGCCGCTTTGTCAAGGGATCGCGTGCCGGCAGACTCAGGAGCTGGCGTAAGTTCTAAATCAAGAAAAAATAAAAGGTAGGGCCTTCTAAGTGGTTGGGGAGGGGAGGGGAGAGTAGGTAGGGGAGTAGAAAAGTTCCCTCCCAGTCCACTCCTTAATTGGAGCGGACTGGGAAGGAACTGGGGGAGGCCTGATCTCGTAGCTGCGCGTAAATTGCAATTTTTAACCCCCCCCCCCTTTGCGTGCACTGGCGCGCGGATGTTATAAAATCACTCGTCCATATGCGCGCACTGGGTAGCGCGCGCATATGGATATGTGTGCGTATTTTTTTAAATCCACCCCTAAAAGTTTCCACTCCAGGACTTCTCAATCCATGCATGTAATTTAAAGTCACATTCACTCAGTTACTACAGGTTACACGAGGGCTATGTGGAATGTTCTAGAGCACCTATTTTAGTGACAGATTTCATGCATATTTTGATTATCCTGAAAACCAGACCAGTTTTCAATATTCAAGGACTGGAAATACCACTATTGCATTAAATACTTTCTTAAGAACATAAGAAATTGCCATGCTGGATCAGACCAAAGGTCCATCAAGTCCAGCATCCTGTTTCCAACAGAGGCCAAACCAGGCCACAAGAACCTGGCAAGTACCCAAACACTAAGAAGATCCCATGCTACTGATGCAATTAATAGCAGTGGCTATTCCCTAAGTAAACTTAATTAATAGCAGTTAATGGACTTCTCCAAGAACTTATCCAAACCTTTTTTGAACCCAGCTACACTAACTGCACTAACCACATCCTCTGGCAACAAATTCCAGAGCTTAATTGTGTGTTGATTGAAAAAGAATTTTCTCCGATTAGTCTTAAATGTGCTACTTGCTAACTTCATGGAATTCCCCCTAGTCCTTCTATTATCCAAAAGTGTAAATAACCGATTCACATCTACTCATACAAGACCTCTCGTGATTTTAAAGACCTCTATCATATCCCCCCTCAGCCGTCTCTTCTCCAAGCTGAACAGTCCTAACCTCTTTACCCTTACCTCATAGGAAAGCAGTTCCATCCCCTTTATCATTTTGGTTGCCCTTTTCTGTACCTTCTCCATCGCAACTATGTCTTTTTTGAGATGCAGTATTCAAGTATTCATTTTGTAAGCATTTATGGATCTATAAGCTTCACAGTGCTGTCCAATTAGAAAGATTACTATAAAAACTCTGCTAGTCTATCAGCATTAATTAAACATTGGTCTTATAGTGCACTTTTATACTTGGGTTAAGTGGCAACCTTGCTACAGGCAAGAAGCCAAAAATACTTGTCCACATTTCATCCATTGTCACACTGCCTCATTTAAATAACCTCTGAAACACTTAGTTGCCCTTACATCATAGGCTTTAATGGAGAGAAAGCAAAACTAAAAGAAAACAGAAATCTTTATGCCAAGATAAGTAAAAAGTATGTTAATATTTTTACTAAATCTGGAGAATATTCAAACACTAATTTGTGAATCTCACATATATGTATAAGTTAAAAAACAAAAGAAAAAAATCTAATTTCCACTGCACATTTTGCCATGCCCTCACTTCCTTATGCCCATCATTGCTCATAAGAGAGATCATTCCTTTGTCAAACACAGGGAAGGATTCTCCATTCTAACACTTCTAGGGTATGTTCCCTATGATCTGCACAACCGAGAACAAACTATGATGAAGGAGTAGGAGACTGATGAAGTGATTGCTATCTGGCTAGGACATTAGTCATCCCCAGACTTTTATCACATAGAGCAAGGGTAAGCAACTCAAGTACTGGAGTGCCGCAAACAGGTCTCACTTTCAGGATATCCACAATGAATATGCGTGAGGTATATTTGTATTTAGTGGCGGCGGTGCATTCAAATATATCTCATGCATATTCATTGTGGATATCCTGAAAAATCAAACCTGTTTGTGGCTCTCCAGGACCGGAGTTGCCTATTCCTGATATACTCTAGAGGAAGTAAGTTCTCTCGTAGAAGATCATTAACATCGATGGTTTCTCATATACAGCACAGACATAATGTAAAAAAAAAGTCATTTAAAAAGAGAATGAACAAAGACGACTTGCTGATAACAAACTGGGTCTCCGATCAGTCTGTTGAAGGAGCCACTTAACAAGAAACACACAAAATATTGGCAGGTTACGTTCCATCTATTCTGCCTAGAGCTGACCCAATACTGTACTGCTTACCCAGTCAGAGGCTTTATTCTCATATCACCCCGCCTGTGCATCCTCTGTGCAACTTCCAACTTTCTTGCTTTCTGTTACTGTTTTGGCCTTTAACACCTCCACTGGGAGGCTGTTCAATGCATCCACTTTCTGTGAAGAAATATTCTCCTGTGCTACTCCTGAGTCATGACCTCTTATTCTAAAATTTCTTTTCCTACAGAAAATGCTTGCTTTTTGTGCATTATTTATACCTTTGAGGTAGTTGAAATGTATCACATTTCCCCACTTCCTCTAATCATGTATCATACGGTATGTAATATAATTGATTAGGCAATGTATTTTATTGTATATGAATGTTGGTTTTTTTAGTTAAAATGTACATGCTTGAAAAGGGACTTGAATACTAGATCCCTAATTAAATCAGAGTTATCAAGTATTGCCAGAGATATCTCTTATTGTACTTAATAGACACTGACAGTAACATAGAGGGATAGACTCAGGATTATCACAAGCAAATACTTCTTCAAGGAAAGGGCAGTGGAATCATGTAGCAGCTTCTCAGTACAGGTAACAGAATAAAAGAAAGCATGGCAGAAGCATGGAGAATCGGTGAAGAAAACCTAAGATCAGCTAAGGTCTATGGCAACAGACGATAATTTGGGCAGACTAGATGGTCCTTACCTGCCATCATGTTCTATTTATTTGTAATAGTTTGAATATATAACAGAAGTTAATAAGTGTGCTTGGTGATGTCCTTTATTCTATAGAGTATAAAGTAGTTTGGCTGCTGTGCTTTTCCACTTGAATGCACAGAAATAAAAGGTTAACAAATAAAGAAAACAAACCCCACAATGTATAGAGACCTATAGGTCTCCACTAGATGGTCCTAGACCCCTACCCTTGGATTTAGTCACCTAGAAGGTATTTACCATTCCTTACAGCAGGTCCCCCTGAGACTGACTGGGTGGTATAATCCCATTCCAGAAAAAGAAGAGGGGGGTGAATCAGGGGTATAATTGAGGCATTGAAGTTTTGATTTTGAAGAAGGAAGAAGTGTGTTGTGTGCTTTTCAGGCTAGGCCCCCTGCCTAGATAAGGAAGGCTTGCAACTCCCCTCCTCTTGCATTTACAACAGATTTTACATGAAAAAGGACCTTTAGAGCATAGTTTTCTGCAGTAAAAACATCACAACATGTATATTATTTTTTACAAGCACTGCTATGGTGCCAAGTACAGTAATGAATGCAGAAAAGACACTTGGAACCCATTTGGTATTTGTCTTATTGTAAAGCATGTTGGGTGTGGGCTTGGCCCTCAGAAAGCCAAAGTAAACTCAATTATAATATCGTAAAGCTCTCATACCAAAACAGCATTAACTGCTGGCATGCACACAGTAACAACCCCACCTATGAAAAGGCAATACTGCAAATATTACACCAGGCCCTAAAACTAATATACATCTCATTAGGAAAACAGAGCAAGCTAAACGGTGCAGAATACAGACATTCACCAAATATACAATAAAGTGATCATAAAGTATAGACAGACGTGCAGACAAAAACTGAACTGGAAACCACAAGAAGCCAGACTCTATGCAGTACAACAGTGGAAAAACAGAAACAATACCCTTTCTCATAAAACATAATAAAATCAAGAAATATGTCAATCATAATAGTAAAAACATACTACTAGAAAAGAATACATATTTCAAAATAACTGACAAATAATCATTCAATAAACTCGTAAAAATAATTTTAAAAGTTCTGAAAAAACAATAAAATATTTCAAAATATCAGATACTTCAAACAGCACCCAAAATTAAAAGCATTAAGAATAAAAAATTCCATGCTTTCCATACCTGGGAACTTTGATTTTCAGTCAAACTGAGATTGTTGTCCATTCTCAAATACACATATATGTACATTCTCACACACACAGAATTGCATTCTCTCAGATGTTTACACATACTCACTCTCTCTTCTCCCCTTCTGGAGCTCACAAGCAGCAGCAGCAGCAGCAGTTTCCACCTTCTGCCTGTACAACTGAGAAGTCTCCTCTTTATTCCTAAGGCGTGGACTGATGCAGCTCCTACTCCTTTCTTCTGGCCATGTATGCTGGCACTACTCCTACTCTTCATGGCTGCAGCGGTTGTGCCTCCTTCCACCTGGACAAGCCTTTAACAGGCTCTTGCAGGCAGGAAGAACAAGGAGGCAGAATTGTCACAGTACTGACACAACAGTGCTGTCCCCAAAACCTAGCATCCTAGGCAGCCCTGTACTCTGTACCATTCACATACCTCCATACATTCTTGCTTCCTCTTTAATTCCCACCCTTTCCCATCTTTCCCTCTGTCGCCTCTTCTCCTCATACACATCCCCTTTCTTCCCCTCTTACTCACCCCTTTCTCTTCACTCCCCTCTCACTCTCCCACTTTTTCTTCCCCTCCCTTCTCACTCAACCACCTTCCCTCACTCCCCCTCCCTCTTCTCTCAGTTCATTCATTCCTCTTTTCACCCCTCCCTGCTCATTCACCCTTCCACCTTTTCCCCTCCTCTTCTTACCCTCTCCTCACTTCCTTATCCCTTCCCTCTCTCTCACCCTTTCCCTCTGTTCTTTCACACTTACCCCCTTCTTTCTCCTTCAAGCCCTTCCCTCACACTCAGCCCACTTCCCTTTCTCTCCCTGTACAAGTCTTTCTTTTCTTTCTTTGTTGGTAGGGGGAAACCCCATTGAGACAAAACCATTGATGATGCCCTGAGATTCTTCTGCTGGCCCCGAGGGTGGTGGGCGCATCATCAGGCTGCACCGCACCAGGCTCCTCTGCAGACCTGCAGTGGGGTAGGAAACCCCGCGGACGCATCATTGTGCTGTGCCACACTCTTCTGTAGGCTCTTTTTATTATATATGCCAATTTTTAACTTTTTAATCGTTTTTAAAAATTGTTTTTACTTATCTTGCCAAATTGGTAAATGAAGTTACTATTCTAGTGCCATTGCCATCATGAAAGAGGTTGTAGCCCTGTATAGGGCAAGAGCCTAAGCGATTGAGCACGCAGCCTGATACCAATTTCTGAAGGTGAAAAACAAACGGATGAAATGTTAAGACATAATTAATCCTCACATATTGTGTATGTTTGATTGTATTGAGTGAGGACAGTAGCCCTTCAATTTTGTTTGGGTTTTCTTGGTAAACATTCATAAATATATAGATATACATGTAATAGAAAACAACATTTCATAAAACACCCTAAAAATATCTACAACTATTTTATCCTAAAATAATCTAAAACCATAGATTATTAAAATATTTCAAAATCAGTTAACCAACTAGGGGAAAGTATTCTGAAACTACAAGGTTTTCAGGCCCTTTCTAAAATATTTTAAGTGGGTCTCCATTCTTAGCTCCACAGGAATGGAGCTTGCAGGTACGATGGAAGATCACTGGCGTGTTAATTCCTGTCTCTTACAGAGTATAATCGTAGCTAGCAAACGCTGTCAGCAGTGCCTCTTGTCATCTGTAATAAAGCTTAATGTGCATTTCCATCAATTTCTCCTCTTGTTCTTAATAGTGGCAAATTGGCACTACCAGTCTTTTATGGTGTATGATAAAAATTCAGAGATGCCATTAGCGATGTCTCTCATCGAGTATAATATGAGCGCTGAGTGATGTTTTTATGTCAAAAATCATTTACTTGAGTCCTGAACTTTGATTAAAAGTCTTAATATTCTCCCAAGTGAGCTCTCTGGGGTCGCACGGTGAATGACCAAAGATGATTGGTGCTTTGAGTGATAAGCAGAGCTGGTGAGCACTCCCAGCGATGTTTCTTAGGTTACACAACAGAAATGAACAGCAGTGTCAGCACTCTTTCTTATTGTATATAATAGAATTTAATAGACATTTCCAAATTGTCCGTAATACTATTTAATAGAAATCAGTTGGCACTATTAATGTCTGTTATGGTATGTAACAGCTTTTAAGAGTCCTTTCTGTTACCGTGTGTAATGCCTGTTACATAATGGAAATTAATAGTCGCCGCTGGTGATTCCTCTTAGGGTGGATAGACACTGAAAACTGAAGGAGTGCCTTAAAAACGAGAAAGGTGGTTATAACTCTTTTGGGTGTTATTTGTGAAAAAAAGGTGGTTTGTTCAAGCTAGGTTTGCTTTTCACCACCCTGACAAACAGTTTTAAATGTCTGTCTCTCCCTAGCAAGTAATCGGACCTGCATGTCTGTGGCAGTGCTCGGATACTGATACATGTTTGGTTCTGAGGACATTCAGAGGCAAAATAAAGACTCGTCTTGATTTTTAGGCGAATGGGGTGTTTAGACATTATTAGGGCATCCTATGTACTCTGAATATCATTTTTTGGATTACGAGTACCTATTTTGTTTTGTTTTTTTGAAGGGGTGAGGGGCTGAGAAAAGTGGTTGGTGAATATCTCCTAAATATCTGCTCTTTACAACAGTTACCATTCAGATTATTTTTCCCCCCATTATTTATTCTCCAGATTCCAAAAAGAATTGTTAATATATTAAACCATGGGCTATAAAAATGTCAGCATACAATTAGCAATATGTCTCGCACTGCACCAACTGGAGCTGGTCAAGGTTACCTCAGACCACTCAGCAGAAATGCTTGGGCTTCTCTCCAACTGTAGAATCCTTTCTCAAGGGCCTGAATCTGCACGCATATGAATATGAAGCGATGACGAGCACCAGCATGGAACCAACGTTCAGAATTAGCTGCCTTTCCAGTTACCCCTAATTCCAGCAGAGGCTTTGCAGATTTCTTTTCATTTAGCTGCTTGCCCATTGCTCTCTGTTTATTCACAGAACAGAAGGTATAAGCACTCACAGACTTTGCCTAGGGGACATCCGATAAGAGTCCCACTTCTCTCCAGCATTTCCTATCGAATGACTGCTGCTGTGAAGTTCTCAGCCTGACAGTATGAGGAATTTATGCAGCCGTGCTGTGCCAGCCTACCCAAAATATTCACATTATACTTTATATCCAAATGACTTTGAACTGTGTGTGTATCTCAGTAAAACGTGTTTAGCAAAAACCCGTCAGTTCAAGTTTTATAATTTAGTTGCATTTCGGAAAGAAACAAAACAAGGTGACAGTAATTTGAGCTGCCTAGCAGAATGGGAGTCCTAGCTGCAAGGGATACCTCCAGCCCAGAGCTTTAATACCTGAGGGGCTCGCTCATCACTGCGCGCATCCATTCCTCCTCCACATTATCATTTGATAATTCCACCTTCGTGTGGCACAAAGCGAATCATAGGAAAGAAATAGCATGAATGTCTCGTATACGTTTAAATTAAAGCACAGGACAACATAAAACTGCTGGCTGATCCTGCTTTCTTGCTGTCATTGCATGGTTCACAATAAACAGAGCCCCGCGGCATTCAAGGCAAGAGGGAAGGAGCGGGGGGCCAGATTTGGGGCCGGGGAAGATGAGGAATTCTGTAAGAACAGACTGAGTGAAACAAACAGCTTTTGGCCTCTGATTTCGCTCTTAGCTACACAGGATGCCTTCCTCCTTGCCTACTTGTCCGAATGGATGTCTGTTACCAGCTGCAGGCACAGCTGTGTGGCACCATTAACTGGCATAGGCTTTGTCAATTGGATTGCAGATGGGGACGTGGGCGGGGATATCTTGCCTTGAGCTATGGTTGCTTTATGGCTTCCACCACTAATTTTATGACTCCTTTCTGCCTCGCTGCCCTACAAACAAAGTGCTCCGTTCCAGTCCCCCTAAATACTAAAGCTTTGCTTGGGGACCTTTTATCTATGTCAGATTTCCAAGGGAATATCAGAAGTAGTATTGTATTTGTTGTCTGTATCTGTGCCTTTAGAACATTTCAGTGTTTTGTGTTGCATTATGCAAAAAAAAACAAAAAAAAAACCCAAAGCAAATTATTTATTTATTGTGCTATTTCAGTTTCTCTCTAATGCTGGCACTATTTAAACATTTTAGCTCTTTTTCAAATGAATCCAGTAGGCCTCTCCATCTTCCTGCCACTCTTACCAGTAACAGAGGCATGGCTATGGCATTGGGGCATCTGGATTGGTGCTGCCCCTACGCCTGAGCATAAATAAGCATTCCCGTAACAGGGAGCTGAAATTAGGGGCGAGCTGAACTGGCAACATTTGGGGAATTATGATGTAACAAGTCCTCCACTTTCCTCCTTGCGTGATGTAGTTCATTTTGGCATTGTGCTTTTACTCAAGGTGCATTGCAGGGGGAGGGGGAATGCACAGTGCCGTGTTTACAAAGAAATGAGCAGCACCGAGCAGCTGAAATGCGGTTCTGCGAAGAAGCCAACATGTTGAGCGTTATGGCTGAAGAAAGTGAGTAGTATAGGAAGGCATGGGGCCAGGGACTAGGACAATGAGACGACGACAGGGGGAGAGATTTAGCAAAGCTTTGCGTCATTACAAACCTGTGTCCAGTTCTATGGTTGTCTCTCCCCTATTGAAAACAGTGGGATATTTTCTTTAGCCACGCTGGAGCATTTTTTTTTTTTTTTTGCACCAAACCAAAATTTGAATAAATCTACCCCAATGCTGTTTTTTAGGAAGACTTTGATTACACCAAGTGAAGAAGCTCTAAGAACAAACAGGGATAGTTTGATCTGTATTGAGACAGAGTGGGACATCTGTAGCTGACAAAATCAGGCAAGGGGTACCAAAGATGAATATAACATCCTTCGTTCTTCGGACTGCTAACTTATTGCTTTCCCTTCACAGCATACGCAGAGGACTTCGTTTACACTTCTCAGGGAGGCGAAACCGCTATTGACGGGGTGGATGATGCTGATGACTTTGAGAAGACCAGACATGCTTTCACCCTCCTTGGTATGAGATTATTCAGATGTCCCTTTGGTCCATAAACAGCTCTTGTTGGAAACCTTCGCACTAAAGCATGTTTATTTATTTGCAGTAGTTTCTTACTTCTGTCTTTTGGATAGCACCATGGGTCCAACTTGCTAAAGGCTTTTCCAGCCATATGGGGGGAAATGTTGAATCTGCCCATGTGGGTGGAAAGTCTCAGAGTAATTTCTTCCTGCAGGCTTGGCATTGATTTTCAAAGTGAAAGTCGGCATGTATCCCAGGAAAACCACCCACGAGCATTTGCACCCTACTACCTTGTGCGGGGAGTTTTCTGCAGAAAACCTGTGTGCATGGTTTTGAGAATGTAAAGTTCTGTGCGAAGTTCCATCCCCCACCCCTGGGAAAGTGTCTCAACCTTGTGGGTAAAAGTTTCCGCATAGATGTCCTACACGTGCACTTTTTACCTGTGTATAGGGCAGGCAATTTTGTCCATTTCCGTGGGTAAAGCAGGATTTTTATGCGCAGAAGTGGTTTTAAAATTACTCTCTGAGTCCATGGGAAAAGATCCAAGTGTTATTAAAAGCTTTCTATATTTCACAGAAGTTATGGCAGTGGCAACCTTGGTGGCATCAATCCAGTTTAGGTTTGACCTAGTTGGCTTTCACATTGTTTGGCATTTGAAGTATGTAAAGGGAAAACAGAGGGAGGAGTAGAAAGGGGGCATTCTCTCACATTAAATCAATGATTTTACTAATGAAACCAAAGACAGTTTGGAAGAGTTCCTGGAAATAAATTCTCTCTTACTCCACCACTGGATCATTTTTAATTGAATTAGTTGTGTAGAATGCACTATTCACACATCTCTCTCTTTTTCTCTGCTAAGCCTACTCCTTCCTTCTATACTCTTTTTACTGGGTTTATATTAAACTTGGCGAGTGCCAATTGGGGAACCACATGGCTACATGTGTCCCAATATATCTTAGTACTTTACATAATTTGAAGACTGTGAGAGACCAGTAATTCCATATTATTTTCATGAACACCACTAGACCAAATTTAACATAATTTTAATTTTCTTATTTTTATCTTTCATGATCAAGTAATATATTTGGGGTTATTTCCATAACTCTTTCAAATTCTCCACTCCTACATGCACACACTTGTCCTTATCTCGGCTGCATTTGACACAATAAACCACCAGATGCTGTAACTGTGATTAAGAGAAATTGGCATCTCAGGGCATGTATTACAGTGGTTTGAATCCTTTCTTACAAAAGTAAAGGTAGGCGATCTGTTGTGATCAGGTACTGCTGTGATTTCTGGAGTTCAAGGCTCAGTGCTTTTAGCACTATTATTTAGCATTTATCTGCATCAGATCTGTAGCCTACTCATCAGTCTTAGAGTGGGCTACAGACTGTATGCAGATGACATCAAATGTTTTGTCCCAGTAACATTATCAATTGCTGACACGTTGAGTAATGTCGATAACTGCATAAGAGCTATCCAGGACTGTACATGAGCAAGTTAGCTCTGAATATTAACAAGACTAATTTAATCATTCTCAGCAGATTTTCAAACCATGATTTTCCAGTTTTTTATATTCGATGATCATACGTTAACAATTTCAAAATCTATGCGGAACCTTGGAGTTCAACTAGACACTGATCTTTCCTTGAGAGATCAAATAAAAAATGTAGCTACTAATGCATTTAACAAGCAACATGTTTTACGTAATTTGAAACCTTTTCTAACTAAACATGATCTCAGAATCATTGTTCAGTCATTGGTCATCTCAAAATTAGTCTACTGTAACTCTGTACATTGTCCTCCCTGCATACATGTTAAAGTGTCTCTAGGCTGTTCATAACGCCACAGCAAGACTCATAACAGGAGCTCGGCTGTATAATCTTATTGCCCTCATCTTGTTCACATTACACTGGCTCCCGATACAATGGCGGATACAGTTTAAGATTGCTACCTTGGTTCACCGTGCTCTATCGTATTTGCTCAAAATATTTCAACCATCAAGAACCCTAAGATCAGCAGGCCAGAATTTATCAGATATTCCATCAGCTTGATTAGTACGCCTAGATGAAACAAGGGAGAGGACATTTTATGTAGCAGGTCTAGTACTCTGGAATAATTTACCAGATGAGATTCACCAAATTTCCTGTTATTACCACCATTAGGAAGCAACTACAAGTTTCTGCTTCTCCCAAGCTTTTGGCACTGTAATATCTTGAAATTAACTATTAAGTTGCTGTCTGTCCTTTTTATGTTTGTGATGATAGATCTATATGATCTGTTATATTTTAAGTTGATTATCAATTTTTGAAAGTTTATTATTTTACTCTTAAATTTTTAGTTTCTGTTTTTGCATGTGACCTACAGTCACGTCACCAGTAAGACCTGGGTGAACCTTTTAGTTTAGATAGAGTGCAGGTTAGTGTGAGGGGGGAGGAAGCATTCAAATGCAGCCCCTCCCTTTGAGGGGTCTGGAATGACTGGCCCCCTAAGAGTCTATTTAGCAGCTCTCCAGAGAGAGTTGAAGAAGCAGTGGGCTAACCCAGCCTGGGGATATTGACCAGGGTCGGAAGAGTTTTTCTTCATCTACTCACTAGCTGGTTGGGATATCCCTCTGGGTTGTTTTTGGGCATTTGAGATTTTTCATGATAGAAGCCTCACTGGATACTTGGGCCTTTCTTGGGCACAGGGATTGGGGAACCCTGTGTCTGGGACACCCAGGGATGGAGAAGACCTGCCCCTGAAGTGGTCGTGACCCATTATGAGGAGGAACTATGGGGTTTCTATCATTTTTGGGGAAAAGAAGGCTTTTTGTTAGAAGATCCAAGAGGATGTTTTGGCTGCTCTTCCTTCCTGTCTGAAGCAGGAGAGCTGCTTGATTCAAGGGGATACCTCCCATCGGGGATCCAGAAAGAAGGAATAAAGAGACTGTGTAAAAATCAAGGAGATCTCCATTGCCTCAGGTACAAACTTAACCCCTCATTTATCAAAATGCACTAAGGCGTTAAGGGATTTGCATGCTGTAACGCCAATTTTAGCTACAATGTTTTCAGTAGCTTTAAGCCATGCAATGGCTAGCACCAGGGGAGGGGGGGGTGGGGGGAGAGAGAGAGAGAGTGAGGGAGACTAGCCATAATGTCCTCTCCTTAGATAGTTATTTATATCCCTATGGGAAGCCCACCTAGTAACTCGAGGTGAGGTTTAGGTATTAGTGTAGGGGGTTAGGGGCCACTTTGACATTCAAAGTGAGATGTATGAACAGAACAGTGGTCTCTTGTGAAGATTTGACCTTCGGAGTGAGGAAACTCACGCAAAGATGAGATTTGTGCGATGTTCTCTCAACCTAGCTTAATGGACTCTCTACCTGGGTAACATCAAGCTAGGTTGAGAGAACATCGCACAAATCTCATCTTTGCGTGAGTTTCCTCACTCCGAAGGTCATCAGATCTTCACAAGAGACCTCTGTTCTGTTCGTTCGTCTCACTTTGAATGTCAAAGTGGCCCCTAACCCCCTACACTAATACCTAAACCTCACCTCGAGTTACTAGGTGGGCCTCCCATAGGAATATAAATACCTAAATACTTATCTAGGGAGAGGACATTATGGCTAGTCTCTCTCTCTCTCTCTCTCTCACACACCTCCTGGGACCATTAAAAATGGTCCCCCAGTGCTTGTATGCAGGAAATACAACAGGTCTGGCACTTATTGCAACGTGTGAAACAGTTATCGCAATTTGCACTAACTTAGCTCTTCGCATAGGTATTAGCACAAATTGCAATAAACTGTCTATTAGCATAAAATATGCCCTTTTTGCTATCACATGCGATACTTATCGCATTTTGATAAATCCAGGCCTTAGATTGTAAGCCCTCTGGGGATAGGGAAATACCTACAGTACCTGAATGTAATCCACTTTGAAGTGCTGAAAAAAGGGCAAAAAGCGGAATATAAATCTAAATAAATAAATAAAATAAATAAATCTGCTAACTGTGAGTAGGGAAAAATCAAACATCACTGGGACACCCATCCAGTGTATCACTACACTGGGAAGAGAGAGAGATTTACTCTCTGTGCCATAGACTTACCATTTTTATTAGCTGGGAAGGGGTTTTAACCAGTCTAAAGAGGCCCTGTCCAACTTGGGAGCTTCATTTTATCTAATCCTAGAGAGTGGAGGTTTTCCCTGGCCCTGATCTGTGCGTCCTGCACAGTTAGAGGGAAGAGACTGTAAGAGAGGAGACGAGAATTCTGTGGTGCTGCAGTTTGAGTTTTGTGCCATTCATTATCAGTGTTAAAACAGTAAAGGCTTTAATTTTGGGCCCTAAAACAGAGTATTTCTTTTACACTCTCTGCACCCACCTTAAGGATAAGTATCCTCCCCAAGGGAACACAAAGGACCAAAAGGAATGTGTAAAAGATCACACACACACACCAGCCCTGGGAGTTAGTGGGAATGTGAAAGAGCTAACCAATGAGAGATTCCAGCCCCGAAGAGAAACATAATTCTTCTATGTCCCCACCCACGCCGGATTGGCACAGGGGGTGGGATTACATGTATTTTATTAAGTATGTTCATTTTGTAATTACCAAGTACTTCGGATTGTGCAGACCGTCTATAAATAAATACATAAAATCTCTTGCTTTGGCTGCATTTTCCTTGACTGTATTTTCTCTCTCTGTTCCCACATGTTTTTGTGTTGCTTTTATCCAGAGTTAAGGGGCACAAAAAAAGCCAAATGCTCCATGTAACAAGGATACACTGCTATCAGAATTTTTTCAACAGACTTTCATGTTTTCAGCTGCCAGCCTGTGGAAGATAGCCTGACCCCACTTATCTGGTAACAGGTTTTGCTGCTTTGGATGCCGCAATGGAGCCAGGCCCAGCTGCCTCTACTCAATTAGCCAAGCTAGAAAAAAAAATCCTGCCTGTAGAGCTGGGAGGAACCCTGCCACTTCTCCTAGACTTTCCCTGGCCCTAAGAAGGGCCAAGATCTGTACTGTTTATTCTGCTGTATATTATTTCAATGCTGAACAAAGGTATGACTTTGTTTTGTGTGAAGATGAAACGTACTGTGAATAAGCCTTGGTTTGTTTGCTGAACTGCAAAATAAATTGCATTTCCTCTGAGACCATGTGGCCTTGGACTATTCTTGATATTACTGCAGCCCTCCCAAACTCCATAACTTCAAAAATATCAATATAAAATGCAAAAAGTTGTCAAACTTAGTAAACCTTTGGTCCCATGTTTGTTTATTTTTATTATTATTTATTTGCTTTTATATACCGACATTCGTTGGGGGTACATCACATTGGTTCACATTATAACAGGATAATGGCATGACGGAAGTCGTACCATTTTTACATTGTAACATTAAAACATGCGTAGGAACAGTTTAACAATGAAACATAGGTTAACAGTTTAACAGTGAAACACAGTGGAACGTAGGGACAGTATATGTACATTGGTAACAATTGAGGAGAACTTTATATGTGGTGGGGTTTTTTTTTTGTTTGTTTTTTTTTATGTCTTAATTATTATATAAGGTGGGGCTTTCTTGTGGGGTAAGGGAGGACAGAGGAGAGGGGTGGGAGGGGAGGAGGAGTTTTTAATGTCTTAATTATTATATAAGGTGAGTGTAAAGCCATAATGTTGAAGTCACTTTCATCAGGAGTCAAATTGGGGGTGGAAGCATGATAACCTTCATACATTTTGCGACTTTGTACTTTTGCTCTAGAATGTTGATGGTTCTTTACCACTTAGCCCTAAACATTACCACTGTATAATCCCTATTGTCTTTGATTTATCAATTGTGATTATTGTGGTAAATGACCAGCATATGATGATGTACTTAAGCTTGCCAGAATATATTCAGCAAGGAACTATTAACACATTACAGCTACAAGAACTTAACACTTTAAATTACAAGAGCCTGGTTTTCAACTGTTGAGTGCCTTATTTCCAAGTGACATTGAGCAAATTATAGTAAAAGGAACAAAGACAGTGTTATACATCAGGGCACAAAACAAGGTCAAGACAAGATGGAATGATGGATTTGAGTCCGTTCTGAAAGGAGTAAGAATGCTGGAAAGGTGATTGCTTTGAATTACTGTACACAGGGCCAACAGTGAGCAAATCTTAAAATATTAGACAGCAGATAGGGATTTAGCAACTGAGAGGCAAATAGAATCGTGAGATACTCCGTGTATGGCACATAGATCTCTGAACTGGTGACTGCAGATAAGGTGGTGCAAGGTGATGAAGGGAACTGGCATAAAAAATAAGTATTTTAAACCTAGTGAAACTAGAAATTGTCGGTGGCTTGGAATTTGATATAAGATGTAGTGCCATGAGAACATAAAAATGGAAAACCAGCTAGTAGTTTGATAATCTAAAGTGAGCCAGATCTAGTGCATGTAAAGACAGCCTAAATCATTACTGTCATGTTTTTCTATAATGTTACTAGTCTTTACTGGAGATAGGCTTGTTTTTGTTTTTTTTTTTTTGTTTTTTTTTACTGCTCCCAGTGTCTGGATTCTGTATTACAATGAGGAAAGGACTGCTGGTTTGTCTAAGTAATTATTTATTTCAGTGACTGAACTTGGCTTGGAATGCATTGCCTTTAGAACTTTGTACTATTCCCAATTCTAAGTTTATTTCATAAAAAGCGTAAAGCTTATTTTTTTCACTTGGCTTTTTCTTAGGTTTAGTTTTGCATGTTATATTTTTATTATTCTTGTATTTATTTCTAATTGCTTATGTACCACGCACTCAGAAATCTGACCAGTGTAGAATACAAAAACATAAAAACAAAATAGCATAAAAAATTATACAAAAAAATATTAAAACAAAAATTCTAAAATAACAAGGAAATTATCTTCACAATGCCTGATGCCACAAATTCATAGACAAGGAAACAACCATGCTTTCACCTTTTTATGAAATATCAAATAGTTGGTCTCTTGCCTGATATCAAGCAGAGCTGAATTCCAGATTTTTGGCCAATTACTGAGAATACCCTTTTGCAATAAGACATCTTACGAATCTCCTGGACAGTTGGAACTTGTAGTGTTGTCCCATGTAATGACTGAAGGTTATGCTTGCGGACATAGTTCTTAACCTAGTTCTTCAAGTAAACAGCCCCTGTCCCCTGCACTGTCTTGAGCATCATCATGAATTTAAACTTAATTCTTTCCTTAATCGGAAGCTAGTGAAGAAGTCTTAACAGGGGTCTAGCATTTAATCTCCTTGGACATAAAAAAAAAAAAATCTGCCTCACCATCATGTTTTGTAATACCTGTATTTTGTTGTATCAGTTTATCAGATAACCCCCACTAACACCTTATTATAGTAATCAAATGTGGGGGAACTAAAAGCCTTAATCACAATTTGGAACACAGAAAAACTTAAAATGGTCCTTAACTTTCATAGCTAGTGCAATTTGGAAAATACCCTTCTTTCCATCTTAGCAACCTGGGACTCATAGCAAATTACCTGATCCACCTGCATCCCCAAACACCTAAGCATCAAGGATGACCTATCTCCTTACTGTTAATAGTGCATGAAATACTGTGGTTCTCGAAAAAGGGCATACAAACAATCTCATGAGTACTCATGAAAATATAAAATGCAAAGAGGGACTTTCCTTAATAGAAGAAAGACCTGACTGGTGTATTCCAATACTGGTTTCCAGAAAGGTCTTCAAACTATTATACTCAAGGATTTCCACTTCTGTCTGGAGAGGCTGACACTGTACAGTTAAGCTTGAAATACATTAACTTCTAAAAGCAGAGAGTTCACCAAATTTATACGTGGATAATCAACACCATAAAGTATGAAAGATCATAATTAAAATTTTAAACTGAGTGAAGACCTACCCAAGTTAATGAACTTGTTATGGGATCCACTTTCCCATAAGGATTCTCTCCAGAAATGAAAGAGAGGTAGCAAAAGAGAGTTGAGAGGAATATCCATTGGTATTGAAGGAACAGTATAAAAGGTTTTGACCAATTAATGAGATTTTTCTCCATTTCTTTTTAACCCTCCCAATTCCAGTGTAGCCCAGCCATCGCAGCAACAGTTCTTGATCATGGGCCATAAACTACAGTGCCATACAGAACCTGGTATATCTGCACCTTGAATCTAGTCACTAGGTGTTGCCATTGAGCAATGGCTGAGGTTCCCTCCCCTCATCCCTGGCAGCTGTGAACATTGCCTCCCTAGCATCCCCTGACCCACGAAGCTCAAGCTGATCTCCCACATGGCGGTGCACAGCACTGTCCTGAGCCACCAAGCTGGCTCTTGATTTCCTAATGCTTTTCCAAAACATTTTCATTTTGAGGCCAGTCCATTTCCATCCACTTGCTCTGTTTTTCAGGGGTTATAAAATCTCATAATCTCGCACAGGCTTTGCACAGGCTTTTTTGCTAGTCTCTTCTTGTTGAAATCCAGAACTTTCAGCATAGCATTCTCAGAAGTGCGCCCCATTCTACATGCAGGACCCCAGAGGCAGGCAGAACTCCAGGGTCACAATGCCTGGATGAGATGATGGTACAGGGAAGAGGGTTTTAGGTTTGTTAGGAACCTGGGCATCATTTTGTGGAAGGGGTCGGGGGGCCTTTTCTGAAATGATGGGCTCCTTTAAAAAGGAGATAGCGGAGCTTTTAAACTAGATGATGGGGGGATGCCGACAGTCACTCAGAAGCTCATGGTTCAAAACGATGTATCTTTGAAGGATACTAAGAGAACAGGGAAATTAGGACATCCCACTAGAGAGGCTGCATTAAATGCCAAAGTGGACCAGGTGTCTTTAAGTAAAGAGCAGAAAGATTTCAAAATACCCTTGTCAATTGTAAATACAAACAAAACACATACTTTGAAATGTCTGTATATAAATACTAGCAGTCTAAAAAAAAATAAGATGGGCGAGTTATTGTGTATAGCACTGAATGAAGAGGGAGATATAATTTGCATCTGAGACCTGCAATACCAGGGTACAAATTATATTGAATGATAGGATGGATCAAATTGGAGGAGAGGTGGCACTCTATGTTAAAGAGGGCATTCAGTCAAACAGGATAAAACTTATGTTGGAAACAGAGTGCAATGTTGAATCTTTATGTATAGACATTTCAGGTGAAAAGGAGAATAAAATAGTAGTTGGGATGTTACCCTCCACCTGGCCAGAATGTAAAAACAGCGAAATAGCTCAGGCTAATAAGGCGTGGAGGTGATGAGCGGTATACAGTTAGGTAAACACCATAGAAGAGAGTATAGCGCTATAAGGGTTCATGGATCCAATTTTTGGGATTCAGTAAAGCAAACTTGAGAGATTGATGAAATTAACATATCCTTCATTTATTAAGGGATGTACTTGCGAAGAAATCTTTAGGTCCCCCAACACGGACCGTGTTTTGCCACAAGGGTGCGACGGGAGGGGCAAAGCCCAATGGTAAAACTAGAGAGAAATATCCATGCCAGAAATAATATTCAAAGGAAATGAAACATCTCAGTGAAAATGGAAGATGTACTAAGGCAAATTGACAAACTAAAAAAAAACATAAACAAACCATCTGAACCAGATGTGTAGATCCCAGAGAAAATGAAATTGCGGAATTGCTATTGGAAATGTGTAAACTATTATTAACATCGTCTATGGTACCTGAAGACTGAAGGGTTGCCACTGTAATGCCAATTTTTAAAAACGGATCAAGGAGTGATCCAGGAAATTAGACGAGTGAGTCTGACGTCCTTGCCAGACAAAATAGTAGAAACTTTCATAAAAACAAAATTGCTGAACTTATAGATAGGCATACTTTTAATGGGACAAAGCCAACATGCATTTTAGCCAAGTCTTGCCTCACCAATTTGCTACCTTTTTTTTTTAGGGCAAAAATAAACATATGCATAAAGGTGAACCAGATGATGTAGTGTATCTGGATTTCCAGAAAGCATTTGACAAACTCTCATGAGAGACTTCTTAGGAAATTAAAATGTCATGGGATAGGGGGCATTGTCTTATTGTGGATTGCCAACTGTTTAAAAGATAGAAAACAGAGAGTAGGGCCACCTGTCCACCAATTTCATCCATCCTATGATTGCAATATAATTTGTACCCTGGTATCATAGACACTAGCAGTGTCAAGCAAGATGAAGCTGAGTCTGGAAGGACATGTGCTATCGTGCGGCCATCGGTTAGCTCTATTCCTACGGTGCAGGGACTGGAGAAGACAGTGTCCAGTGGAGGGTGGCAATGGCAGTGTAGAGTGAAGGACAGTACTAAGAATAGAGAAGCCAAAAGCAGCACTTCACTCTTCCCTGATGCCTTGTGAGCAATGTCTGCATCAGATCCTGCAAGAAACTGGCTGTGAAATCATGTGAGGGCTTCTCAGAGTTAGAGGAGATAGTAGCTGTGAAGTAGAGGAGTGGGGAGGGCTAGTTACTAGTGTGCTATCCTCTAATGAGCAGGTAAAAAAAAGGCAGAAAGCAATACTTCCAGCGCAAAGAACACCCCCACCCAAGAAAGGAGGTAGTGGAAGGCTTGAGTGATATCCCTAGCCTTTTGCCTTTCGGTCCACCTCCAACCCCAGCTCTAGCAGCAGCACTCAAGCCTTCAGAGAGGGAGAGGAAGTCCTAGAAGAAATCAGAGTTGTGGCGGCACTTCCCAGTGAAAAAGAAGCTGTGTTTTGCAGAGTGCATTTGCTGTTGTAAGTTCATCAGTGTAGGAAAAGTACTGGGGCATTTTATAAACAGTGGCATGCTGCATAATTAAAAAGAAAACACCTGTTATTATGGTGTTCAGGGGAGGGTGTCAGTACTCGCCTGCAGATGGCATGTGCCAGTTAAAGAAACGGTATTAGCAGCAACGGTAGCAGGAAAGCATTAGAACAGGGGAAATTAGTCTCCCAAGCTGATCTCCCCAGACACTTCTGCTTGTCTGTCCAGTGAGGTGACAGACAAGCAGTCCCAACTCCACATCATGGGTTGACTCTAGCAGTCTAGATAGGTGTAGATCTGCTAGCTACACATAACAGAGCTGATATAAGTCCTGAAGCTCTTCAGTGATACCACAGAGAAATCTGTTTTCAAGAGCTTCACTGTGTGAAGTGATCCCCATAGTCGACATCCTGCAGAGTTAGCAGGTTTCCAGCAGGAGGAAGGACTGATGAGAGATGTTAATGTTAATGGACTACTTAGGGCAGCAGAGGTGAGATAAGCTGAAACCCTTCAATTAGAAGGATAATTATTTGCTAACCATGCTGTGCTATTCATGGGTAAGAGGGAATATCACCTTCTGGTACAACTCTCTAAATCAGTGAAAAGAGATATTGTTAGCTGGTATGCAGGAACAGGAGCGCTGGAGGCAGAGGAAAAGACTGGACACTCCACAGGGTAGTGTCAGCCAGAACACCATCCTGTGAGTCAGAGCAGCACTTCTTCTCCCACCTTTATCCTCAACACTTCCCCCTTCCTCCAACACACACACCTGTTGTGCCCATGGCAGAATGTTCTCTCTTGAAATAAGCCATAATTACAGTAGTTGGTAGCAAAAGAGATATCATCCCCAACAAAGGAGATGCTAGTTCAAGTATCCAAATGCTATGTGGCAGAGCCCACAGAGGATGAGGCCTCAGAGTCACTGGCATATTGGGCATGATTTTTCCTCCACTGTCAGCTGTCAGTGAAAGTCCAATCCTCAGTTGATGGAGCAGTCCTGCTGGAGGAGAGGTAAGGGATTTTCTCTGGCTGGGGTTGCCTGGTGGTGATGGTGGGATCTGAAGGATTTAGGGGTCTAGAAGAGTTCAGGAAGGTGGGAGGGGGTTCCACTCTGGTCTGGCTAACTTGTATTTAAGGTGAGAGGGAAGGTAGCAGGGTGTTATGGAGGAGGGGGTTTCTACTCCAGAATGGCTTATGTTTTTAGAATGTCAGAAAATGGTTTGGGATAAATATTTTATTCTACTTTCTTGTGTTTAATTTTACTTATGTTATTTTAATTTTATTTGATTGTTTTTTTATGTTTATTTTATTTGTATGTACACCACTTTGATTAGTCTTTGGACTTGAAAGCAGTATATAAAATGTTAAATGAATTCACTAATACATTTAAAGGACACTAATTAGACACATTCCTGCTCCCATATAGCAACCTAAAACTTAAGTAGGAACTGAATCAAATTTGAGATGAAAGCAGCAAGTCAGTCCAAGCGCAAGAGGGGGACTTCCCAGACTTTTGCATCGAGTGTCACATGTATGATTTTTTACCCGCCGGTGAGAAGTTGTGCATGCGATGCAAGAGCTCCTGGCTCTCAGAGAACGAGTCCGATCTCTGGAGGCTAGAGTGGCAGACCTGGAGGAGCTGAGGCAGACAGAGAGGTATATAGATGAGACTTTCAGGGACATAGTAGCCAAGTCCCAACTTCAGACTGGCAGCCCTGGTGCTGCCTTGGAGGAAGAAGGTCTCATGATTGGAGAACACCAACCAGGTGCAGCAGGAAAGGATCCTGCAGCAAGGACCTGCTCTCCAGGTGATGCATTGTCCTTTCGCACTGAGGATATCTCCCCAAGGCCTACTGCCCAGGAGGGAAGGGTTAGGTCGGCCGTCATAGTTGGTGATTTGATTATTAGGAATGTAGATAGCTGGGTGGCTGGTGGGTGTGAGGATCGCCTGGTAACATGCCTACCTGGTGCGAAGGTGGCGGACCGCACGCGTCACCTAGATAGGATTTTAGACAATTTGGGGATGAACCGGCTGTCTTGGTACATGTGGGCACCAACAACATAGGAAAATGTGGGAGGGAGGTTCTGGAAGCCAAATTTAGGGGGGATATGATAGAGGTGTTTAAAATCATGAGAGGTCTAAAAGAGGTAGATGTGAATCGGTTATTTACTCTTTCGGATAATAAAGACTAGGGGCACTCCATGAAGTTAGCATGTGGCACATTTAAAACTAATCGGAGAAAGTTCTTTTTCACTCAACGCACAATTAAACTCTGGAATTTGTTGCCAGAGGAAGTGGTTTGTGCAGTTAGTATAGCTGTGTTTAAAAAAGGATTGGATAAGTTCTTGGAGGAGAAGTCCATCACCTGCTATTAATTAAGTTGACTTAGGGAATAGCCACTGCTATTACTAGCATCAGTAGCATGGGACCTACTTAGTGTTGGGCACTTGCCAGGTTCTTATGGCCTGGATTGCCCACTGTTGGAAACAGGATGCTGGGCTTGATGGACCCTTGGTCTGACCCAGTATGGCATGTTCTTATGTTCTTAAATAAAAGGGGGTGGGAGTTCCACTCTGGCCTGACTTATTTTTTTTAATGTGAGAGGGCGGGTGGAAGAGGGTTGGGTGGTGTGGTGGAGAGATGTTCCTCTCCAGCCTGGCTAGGAAAGGAGTTTGGCGTGCTTGGGAGGGGAGAGAGGGATGGATATCTTGCTGGCCCAGACACATCGAGCCAAGGGAGTTTCACCTGGGAGGCTGGGGAGCTGGTTTTTTTTTGGGGGGGTTTGTATTTTTAGAGCATGGTTTTACAGGTAATGACTTGCAATTGTGCAAATAAAAGCTGTTTAGTGCACTTCATTTTTTACTCCTGATCTATTTGCATGTCATTAGCTTTTTGCATCCTGTGGGGATCACATTTTTAAGGCACGTGTTAAAAGAAAACAAAAATGCTAAAATCGAACTTTGATTATAGTGCAGGTTTTATGACATTGGCCCCTTAAAAAGCATTCACTTGTACTCAGACAAATCCAAATAGTGTTGGTAGTCACGATTTCAACAGGTTAAGTGACCACAAGTAAAATGAAAGGGGTAATGGAAGATAAAAAGAAAAAATTATAATGTCCAGTATTACAGAAACAAATGTTTTTTCCATGAAAAATAAATCCCAAATAGCCACAAAATTCTAACTCTGTGTACTGGTAATCCAGTGGACAGCACTGCTTTTGAGCTGTGGAGATAGGTAATAGAAGGCAAAAACAGCTATTTTATATTCGGTGCAATAGAGAACTGTCCATGTAACACTCCAGAGCCACAAACAGGCCTGGTTTTCAGGATATCCACAGTGAATATGCATGAGATTAATTTGCATACAATGGAGGCAGTGGATGCAAACTGCTTTCATGCATATTCATTGTGGATATCCTGAAAACCTGGCCAGTTTGTGGCTCTGGAGGACCAGAATTGGCCTCCCCTGGTGCTAACAGCTTGTTTCCCACACTGCTCAGAAGAGACGGTGAAACTTGGCGTCTTTGTGTACGGTCAGATCAGAGCAGCTCCACGATGGGAGACGCAGTCTAGTTGGACGCTTTACTTGTTTTAACAGGAGATTGTTTACAGGCAGCTACCCCTGTTTGCCCACAGGCACAAACCTTGCACCTCCCTTCTCTGCCCTTGTCTTTTCCGTCTTGCACCAAAAAAGCAGCTCCTGGATCAGAGCCAAGTCCTTCAAGAGAGAAGCCGCTATCAGCAGATACACTCATTATATTCTAAAAAAAAAATTAAAAAAAATCTACCTATATATCATAACCTCTGTCCTGGAACCCTTACCGTTGAATATTAGAAAACTGTCATACACGAAATTAGTTGCATGCATGGTACTTATTCAAAAACAATCTCTCTCTTATCCTTGTCCCTGAATTACCTCTGCTTCGGAGTGATTTAAGCCATCGGGTTGCTGATGTTTCTGCCCAGTGATACAAAGCTAAAACTGTTTTATATCCACTATTGATGTTCCGTAAGAACCAGTTAGATTCAAGCAATGGGCTGAAATCATATTGCTGGCAAGCTCTTTAATCGCATCCAGTCAGCAGCTGTCAGTCAACAAAAGCTATTGCCACTCTTTCTTCATTAAGTCCATCGGGCACATCTGTATTCAGTGTAAATATCCAGTACTACTTGCGATAATTTAGCCGAGCTACTTGATCACTCTCCTCTTCCTGATTGCTGTACATATTCAAGTATTGGCCATTTTAATTCCGAAAATGAAATGGGCGGCCCTGGAGTGGTTCCCGGGTTGGGCTAGCAGTTTAGCTGGTCAGCACAGATGTTCAGCAATCATCGGCTGAGCTGAGCTGGCCAACTCGGGCTGCACACATTTCTGGCCTAAATCTAAGCAACTAAGTTCATCTTTACGTAGCTGGCTATCTTTCGCAGCTAACCGGCTAGGTTAAGGTGAACAAACCACTCACACAAATTGCAATCTTAAATCTAACCAGTAAGGTTTAGGGAATTTTTAGCCAGATAGGATCGAAAGAAAATATTCTTAAATATAACCAGGGTCAGATACTTAGCTTGAATGCAATTAATTGCATGCCTTTGTGTATATATTTGTTTATAGAGCCAGCTGCTCATTTTACTGCTGGGCCATTTTTTTTAAATGCCGCATTTCTTTCGAGAACAGTGAGTGGGTCCCCTCTCTGCCAAACGTTGTCCCAGTCCTGGCTGAAGTGCACCCGATACAAGAACTGATGGCAAAGCTGAAACAAAGAAACCCAGGTGGAGTCTTTGAATGAAGACTGCGGGGGTGGGGTGGTTAATGCTGTTGCAGAGCTCCCGCAGCAGGTTTTGTGCGTTCCCTTGAGCAAACGCAATTTACTGCTGGTGAGCAGGATCTGAGCTGAAGAGCCCGATTGTGCTGTTTCACGGAACTGTTACTCCCGCCTCTATGATAAAACAGTGCTGCTGGGAAAGAAAATAAATAGTAAAAAAAAAAAAAAAAAGTGTGGAATTGAATTCTAATCAAGCATGAATGATTTTGTAGTTTTTTGGTAACACTAACATTGTAGCTGTGCCATAGGCAATAAAAATCTCCAGGACATAATGTTTAATGGTGATAGTTTTATTGTTCAGGTAATAGACCCTTCTGCAGTCTCAGCTGTAAGGCTGAATAACAATAGCTTTTGGGAGGGAGAGCTGATTGTTATTAGAAATCATCAGTTTATAAAGAAAAAAAAAATACCCCAATGAATGCTTTGGAATGAGAGAAAAACACCTTTTGTATCGTCTGGTGTGAAATTATAACAGCATTATTTTTCTTTTGCAGGCGTGAAGGAGTCCCATCAGATGAGTATTTTTAAGATAATTGCTTCCATCCTGCATCTCGGAAATGTAGAAATTCAATCGGAACGCGATGGAGAATCCAGCAGCATATCCGTAAGTTTCTTAGCAGCCGTTACGACATGAGGGATTGCATTCATAAAGCCAGGCAATTTGCAGTATTGCCATGGGGATCTCAAATCTTGTCCTCCAAAGCTGCAAGCGGGGCTCTGTTTTCAGGGTAACCAAGCTAATGCACATGAGCTTCGTTCTTAACCCATGTGTATGCAAAAATACACCTGATGAATATTCATTGTGGACATCCTGGAAACCAGGCCTCTTCTCGGTGAAAGACATTGAAATAGACACTTAGGGCCGGTGTAGTCTGAGATTTAAAAGAAAAATGGGTGAAAAATTAGTTTAGTAAAACTGACTAGTTTGCGTGTGGGTTCACAACTAATGAAAACACCTCGGGGGAAAAAATCTTGGCTGCTGTTACTGAGATCATCTAGTGTTCGTAGACGATGCACTGTGCAGCCATTTAGCAGCAGTACCATAGTAGGAAAGTTGTGGCAGATGATGATGGTTTTAGTAGTTAGTGCTCTGAGCTGCCGCTGTAACTAAGGCACTTAGGTTTGATTCCCAGTGTCTGGGCTGATTTTTCCTTATGCTGGTGAAGAATGGGAGCGTGGTACGATGGAGGCATTAATTTCCAATGAGGAAGGGCTGATTCAAGAGTTTCATGGCCAGGTCTGCAGATCTCCTCATCTGGGTTGAATCCCTAAGTCCAGGGATGAGTATGAGTGTATCTTCAGGGCAGGGGTTTTGAGGGTGGTGTTACATAAAAAGATGAAACTTCAAGACTTATTTTGGTACCTAGGAAGGGTAATGCCACTGAAATCCATTCAGGTAGATAACTTGAGTGTAACTGCTTTAAACCGAGGATGTCCTCTGTGAAATCGGGGCAGATTGTAAAACGGCAGCTGAATAAAGAACAGCATTGTGAGCAAGCGTAGAACTAAGACTGCGTCCTACGTTTCCTGGGCACAGGGAGGCTGATATTCAAAAGCTTTTGTAACTTTTGGAGTTATGCGCACAATGACGAAGATTTGAATATCTCCACCTGTTGACAGCGTACATTTTGTGCGTGCAACACACATGCACAAAATTTATCCAGATAAAATCTTCCACAATGCCTCCTTACGGGAGCAGGACTAAATTTTAGCTGGTGAGTGCACGCATTATTGCTCATCCTCTGTCTAAATTTATGCACATAAGTCTTATTGAAAAGATAGCTGTTCTAAAGCCATCCTTGCATATTTTATCCAGGTGTATTCAGCAGCAGGCTTACGCATATTATGTCCTGCGGGTTACCTGGATCACTTACCTGCTCGCCAGCTCTCTCAGTATTGACCTTAGGAAGTTTGCCAAGTGCCTGACCTTTGTGTGGCAAAGAAGAAACGATGAGGGAATACAAGCCTACGCTGAATAGCTGCCTGATATGAGAAACAGATGGGAAAAGACCAGGGCAGCAGTCCGGCAGAGCAGGGTGAAACTAAAGGGAAGAATGCACAGCCCATGTGTAAACCATGGACCATTGGTTTTCCAGACATCCGTGTTCTCTCGCAGCCCAAGCAAAATCAAATCTGTTTGAATGTGCTGTCCCCTCAGTGAATGCTGTGTCCTCATGCAGGGCAATTTAGTTATAATAATAATAATAATGCTAAAAAAAAAAAAATAGCAATACGTTCTCCATTACCCTCACTCTCCTTGGAGATAAGGCCATGCCCAATTACTTGGATGCTGATGCCGATTTATTTGATAAAATCAGCAGTATGTTCTCAGAAAGTGAGACTGGAGCCAAAATATCGACTCCATAAGTGGATTTAGTATTCTTTAATTAAGTTTAAATGTAATTCCGCAGTACTGAATCTGTTGCCTTATTTTAAACAGTCATGAGAAAACTGTGGTCTGCAAAAGTTGTTGTACGCAGTTTATATGTAGTGTAAATACAGTAAATGTGTTTTTATTCCGGTAATCCATCCTGCTATAATCATTCAGTAATCTAACTTCATAGCTGATATTACATCTGAAAGATTATACAGTGGTGCCAATCAACAAGGAAAAGTACAATTATGCCAATTCTGACTTATCCCCTGCTGAACCCCGGTGCGCTCAGTGGGCGACCCACTTCTTGGCTCTGGCCATGATTTTTAAATAAAAATTCTTGTTTAAACCTTAGTGGTCTCCCATCCTAAGTTCTATAACCTTCCATTTCCTTTTAACTCCCTTCTTCCAGTTTTTGCTTCAGCTGGTAAAGTGCGCCACATCCAGCTAATCTTTTAGGCAGTATGCACACACAGTCACTCTATCATCTTATTCTGTAATCTTCACTGAGTACGTCTGCAGTAACAATACCACGAAAAAATTCTGGTCTTCGCCTGCCATGCACCTTATACTAGAGGGCCAGTCTATCTTCAGCTGCACATTTCTCTTTTTCTTGGTCTCTGTACGCTTAAACACTCTCTTTGCTCTCACCCGTTCCGTAGCTCATTTCTTGGTCCTTATTAAATCTTGGAAGTTCATTGCGCTGTCTTTGCTAATCTGGAACAAACTTGTGTGTTGGTTTTGCTCCTTCAATATCCGGTTTATGATCTCATCTTCAAATAAAAAAAAAAAAAAGTCCTTTTGTGTTCAAGATTTGTCCTATTGCCTCTTTGCTGTGTTTGTTGCTTAAATAATGGTGGCTTTTGAAGTGGCCTAATAATGATTAGAAACGAAGGTAAGGACTCTGACCCTAGCCCTTTCTCTATAGAGAATAAACTGTGGCATTGAGAGCCAGAATCCAATATTTGACAATCTTATCTGCTCTGCCAATGGATTTCAGTGCTTTCCATGTTTAAGAAAGGCCATTTAGGCATCTCTGTATGTGGAAGCAGTTGGGTTTTGCTGACCGTGAGATCACTGGGGCTCAAGAGAAGCATTTTGCTCTACATGTGATAGTGTCAGAGGTCACCCTCTAGTTTCTGATTCTCCTACTTGCAGGAAAGATGTGTTAGCCAATTCCTAGTGCTATCGTGAGTAGCAGGAAACACTGCTTGTTCTGTCCAGTAGAATTTTATCTGCTTTACTTCCCTTCTCTTCTTCCTCGCTACCCTTCTCCCCCATTCTCTCTGTTATTCCTCTTACCTCTCTCAGGTTTTCTTGTACTGCTCTTCCCTGATTCTCATAATATTGTTGAAAAGTGATAAGGCTAGGCAGGGACCGCACAGCATGAATCACTGTTGTTCATTATAGAAATCTCTATGTTCATTGCGTTTATGTACGTAGTTTGTAAACTCACCTAGGATTTTAGGTAGAGCAAGTAATAAATATTAAAAATAGGCGTTGCATTTCCAGAAAGCTGGAAGCAGGGCCACTTTGCAACGAAAGTCTAAGTGAGTGTAAAGTGACTGGATAATTTAATTCATGAAGATACGCAGGGCTGGAGTAAGGAAGGTTTCCCTGTCTCATATGTAAGGGGAGCTAGAGGTGAGAAGCCCCTGCCTGGGTTGGTGAAAGGATTAATACAAGCCCTGCCAAATTCGTAGGATCCAGCTCTGTGGGTGCTTGAACACTGCGCAAACTCTCTAATTGTGTGTAAGGAGGGGTGATTTGTGTTGTTTGGCACCCTCAATTGGTTTGAAAAGTTGACTTTCTATGGCTGAGACCATGGTGAAAGCAAGGCTGAGCCCTGTAGGTCAAAGCACTTTTACGTCATGCTTGTTTTTTTTTTGTCTGGAGGAAAGGGCAGAGAGACTGCAGAGGCAAGTCGCAGCAGCCCCTGGCGGATAGGAGACGGTATCAGAGGTGATGTTGGTAAACGTGCACCATCGATTGAATTGCACTGAATGTACTGAACACCTGGGAATTACATAGGGCAAAAGGGGAACAGGAATAAACACTCAACTGTAGAAATAAATTGAGAGGAACAAAAGTGCTGATAAACTATCCAGTATGTGGTTCTTAAAGAGCTGATAGAACCACAAAGTTAAACCAACAATGCAGTTGGAAAATAGGCAGTTTGGGGAATTTATATTATGTGTATGTGTAACACTGCACACGTTATATATTAAAAAAAAAAAAATTATAAATGGATGATGATTGCACAAATCCATTGCTAAACAAATAGAACTGAAAAACTGTAAGGGTAAAAAATATTTCATCAGTGAATACAATCAGGCCGATACAGTACAGTGCGCCCGCGTTTTCGACGCACTAGCTTTACCCCTTATACAGTAAGGGGTAATAGCGCGTCGAAAACCTGCGGCCAACCCTCTCGAAACTAATAGCGCCCGCAACATGCAAATGCATATTGATGGTCCTATTATTATTCCCACGCGATACAGAAAGTAAAATGTGCAGCCAAGCCGCACATTTTACTTTCAGAAATTAGCGCCTACCCAAAGACAGGCGTTAATTTCTGCTGGCACCGGGGAAGTGCACAGAAAAGCAGAAAAAAACTGCTTTTCTGTGCACTCTCTGACTTAATATCATAGCGATATTAAATCGGAGACACCCCCCCCCCCCCCCAAAAATTTTTAAATGTGCCCGCGGGTCGGAAGACTGTCGCTCAATTTTGCCGGCGTCCGTTTTCCGAACCCATGGCCGTCAGCGGGCTCGAGAACCGACACCAGAAAAATTGAGCGTCGGCTGTCAAATCCGCTGACAGCCGCCGCTCCTGTCAAAAAGGAGGCACTAGGGACGCGCTAGTGTCCCTAGTGCCTCTTTTTACTGCGGGCCCTCCTTTAAATACTTGAGCGCGCGCCCAAGAGAGTGGCCTGGGCGCGGGTTGGGAGAGTGGGCGCTTGCCTCGGAGCGCCAGCTCTCCCGCGGGGTTTACTTTATCAGCCCGAATGTTAGCCAAAAGCAGGCAAAATGCATTAACAAGTCACCCTTACTGAGGAGGAGTTTAGTTCCCAAGGGCACACAAACTTATTTGTTCTCTTCGGGGCTGCTCCGGCTATAGCAATTAACTCCCATTCTTGTCTCTCTATCCCAGGGTGGATTCTTTTTAGGGTGCGTGGGTAGGAGGGAGCTCTCGCTTCTGGCTCAGACAGTGGTGCGTTGCTTCCTGTCTATAAATAATGGGAGTTTAGAATTAGTTGTTAGCAGCCTAACCTAGTAAAGTAAGACACTAATACAAAGCCAGAAGTGGTAAAACATGTAAGAAATGAATCATTAACCACAGTAAAGACCAGTTTCCAGGGTGCAAACTAAGGAGATGATATTCCCTCTGTATAAGTCCCTGGTGAGACCTTATTTGGAGTACTATATACGGTTCTGTAAACCGCAGGATATAAACAAAGAGGAGTCTGTCTAGAGGGTGGCTACTAAACTAGTCAGTGATCTTTGTTCTTAAAAATCTAAACATGTATATCCTAGAGCAGTGGTCCCCAACCCTGTCCTGGGGGCCCACCAGCCAGTCGGGTTTTTGGGATATCCTCAATGAATATGCATGAGAGAAAATTTGCATGCGCTGCCTCCATAACATGTACATTTTCTCTCATGCATATTCATTGTGGATATCCCAAAAACCCGACTGGTTGGTGGGCCCCCCAGGACAGGGTTGGGGACCACTGTCCTAGAGGAAAGGGGAAATATGATAGCAACATTTAAATACCTCCAAGGTTTCCATGCAGAGGTGGCAGGTCTCTTTCAATAGAAAGAAGGCTTGAGGGGTCATGGGATGGGGGGGGGGATGGGGATAGAGTAATCTATGTCAATAATTCTTTTTACAGAGGAGGGTAGAGGATGCATGGAACAGCCTCCCTGTGGAGGTGATAGAGCCATGGACAGTATCTGAATTCAAGAAAGGATGGGATAAACACAAAGGATCTCTGAGAGAGTGGTAGGGATTGTAAAATTGATTAGTTGGTGTAGATTGGCAGACTAGATGGGCTGTATGGTCTTTTGCTGCTAGCAAGTTTCCTTTTTTAATGTTTTTGTAACTCTAGTATGAAGTATATCAACGCAGCTGTTTTAAAATGTTACGTTTGCAAATTTCTGATAATTTCATGAAGTAAACTTTTCCAGCAGCCTGAACACAGGCTCAGTGCAGGCCTACTGAATGTTTCTCTTTCTCTGTGTCTCTAGAAACAGGATGAACACCTGAATAATTTTTGCAAATTGCTAGGAGTGGAGCATGACCAGATGGAGCACTGGCTATGCCATCGGAAGCTTGTCACCACTTCTGAGACCTACGTGAAGACCATGTCTGTGCAGCAGGCCTTGAATGCCAGGAATGCCCTAGCCAAGCACATCTATGCACAGATGTTCAACTGGATTGTGCAACATATCAACAAAGCACTGCATACTACCAGCAAGCAGCATTCATTCATTGGGGTCCTGGACATCTATGGGTAAGAGAGTTTATTTTGCTTGTTTTTGACGGAAGATTAAATCTCCTCTCTTGACCATGATTGTAACATCATGTTCGCAGTGGAGGTGGGTGCAAAGTGATGCTCCCCCCCCCCTCCGGTATTGTACAGATTCTCATTCTCAGCTAAAAGACAGAGTCCAGCCTCATGGCTCAGACCTTATGCTTGGATCTTGGTCAAAAGTCTGAGAAGTGACATCTTGTACATTCACAAGGCCATATAAGTACTTTTTCCATGGTATAAATGTCATATCTATAGGTGCCTTGGTGCCTCTTCACATGGTATAAACTGTACATCCATAGTGGAAGCCCTCTGATATCTGCTTTAGATTATCTGAAATTGGTTTTCTTCCTGTGTTTCTTTTTTAAGCTTGTACAATACAGATGTGGGGAGTTTAATATTACGTGTGTGTTACATTTATTTATCACCTTCCTCAAATTAGACCTGAAGCAGTTTACAGTACATAAACAGTAAAATATAAATTCAGAAAACACAATCAATAATGCAAGTACAATAACATAATAGTGCAAAACATAATCAAAAGCTGTTCCATAATAACAAAACATTATAATAAAATCAAATGTGTTCCCAAAACCTGCCTTGCTGTTCAGACGTAAATGAAGCACTACTTTTACTTCTGTACTGCACAAATATGAACTGAAAATCACAAAGTGGGCATCCTTCTGTGTGGCAGTCTGTTAGAGGTGGTAAATAAGAGGAGGACTCTTTTTAATTTTATCAAGATATCACTCTGTCAGGATGCATGAATCCTTGTAGGCTGTGTGGTACCTTTTATTTATTTATTTATTTTTTAAAGATTTTTTATATACCGGGGCACGTTAAAAACATCACCCCGGTTCACAATGTAACGTAACATAGCAACAAGCTTTACAATAATTTGATGTAAGGCAAACAGTAAGAAAACTAGGTCAACTTGAGACAGGTGGTTACATAATTAACTCTTAAGGAGAGTAGAGGAAAGAGGTTTTTTAACTATTAACAACTTTTATTAAAACAGCCTAAATAATGCTGTATGTCATGAGCTTTGGAGACCGCATAAGTAAAGAAGGGACCCAAGGCTCATGAAAACTAATGTAATAGAACATTTTTTTTTGGTTAGTTCAATAAAAAGTATCACAACCTATAAAGTTTCCAGTTTTCTTCAGGACAAATGCGGCAACCGTGACTGTTTGCTGTCAAAGTACTTACAATGTAGTAAATGGGTCCTTCAGCAGAAATTGTGTATACATTTGAAGATGTAGGAATTGCTGGCAAATGGAAATCCAGCTCACGGTGAAGTCACTGCGATCCTCTAATGCCTCTCAGAACTTTTCATGTGCTTGACAAATGATTTAGATGGAAAAAGATGTTATGAAGTTTTAGATCTTTTAAAATTTGTTGTTGAAGTGCTGAAACTATATTCTAACCAGACTAGGAGGACTTAAACCTCCCATCAGCCTGTACCTAGTTAAGCCCATATAAGCAAAGGATAAGAAGGTTGAGCTGATAATATTACATTTAAATTGGAAGAGGACGGTACTATTTTTATACTCTCACCAGCAATGTATTAAGATTAAGTGATCTATTTATCAAAGTGAGTTAGTGCTAATGTTCTTTCGTACCCATTAACACAGACTTCTGTGTGAAATATTTAAATGAGCAAATAAAATACAAAAATGTGCTTATCAGCTCATTTAAATATAGCATGATTTATGTTCATACTTGTATCCATGTTAACGTGGCCATTAATGCAAAAACTTAGCTAAACTTCTAGAGGTGTGATTAAGTGTATGTGTTAAATTGTGTGTTAGCATTTTTAATCCACAAATCACTAAGTGCTTTATCTCTGCAGTGAATTGTGCATTATCCTCACTAAGGCATGTGTTAATATTGCATGCATGAGAGATTGGAGAATATCTGTTGGTTAAAATTAGTAGTATATTTTTTTTTAGCTGGACTGAATTTGAATAAAATAAATGTACACTCTTATTAAATATAGCTTGGTTTAGTAAAAGCTGTGTTGTAAGCTACTGAAGGATAATCTATTATTGGCCTGGTTAAGAAAATTAAAGTATTTTGTGCATTAATAGAGTTTTCTTCCTTTTAACAAAATGAAAAACTGCAATTTCTTAGTAACATTGTGTGATTTATAGTGCTATAATTAGGGCACATTTTCAGTTTAAAATGTAATTCAGGTCAAGTAATAGTAAATTTGCATTTATTAATATATAGAAGAACTAAGGTAATTGACATATCTGTTCATTGTGAGGTTAGTATTGTGTGCTGTGGCACCATAAGCGGTCTTAGGGTAGCCAGAGGACAAATTCAGGCTGGACTCTGGCAGAAACCTTGCATAAACTTCTTTATTAATGACAAGAAAACAAACAAAGCAACTCTGCTATGCTTCGCAGTCCAACAACACAAATGTAGTCTTACAACTTAGTTCAGCTGTGTTCTCTTTCTCTAGGCTTCCTTCTCTCCCCCGGGCCTCCTTTTTCCTCTTGGGCCTGGCTAGTTATACACCTTCCCAAGGACCTCTGCCCAGACCAGGATTCCCTCCTGTCTTATGCTTAATGTGGGCCAGGCCAGATATTTGTTTAAAGTGTTTTGGAGCTTTCTCCTGTACATTCCTTCACAATGCATAATCCAAGACCATTTTGGGGAGGAATAAATTTATTTAGCATTTTTTATATACCAAGGTATAGCAGAGTTGCCTTCACTCCGGTTTACATACAGAAACAACATGTTACATTGAACGATGTATGAAGTTTACAATTTAAAATTAACGATAAATAAAGACATAACAAGGAGAATGTATAACAAGATAACACAGGATAGAATCCTGATGTACATATAACTCATGAAGTATTAAAGGGTATCTGTATCATTGAAACAGGGAGATTGGAAAATAGCAGAATATAAAAGTATTTTCAAGTCATAGAGAGCTATCTTTAAAAGATTGGCTGAGTAGCCAGGGTTTTTAGGTCTTTTTTTGAAGGATTTTAAGTTTTCTTGATTGGTGAGGAAATGAGGTAACGAGTTCCAGAGCTTAGGGCCGATGATGGAGAAGGCTCTGTTTCTGGTGGAGGATAATTTAGCCTGAGGAAGTGAGGGAATCACTAGATTAATTTTGCTGGCAGTTCTTGTAGTTCGTTGAGAGCAATGAATGTGAATGATTTATTTATTTATTTATTTAACATTTTTTTTATACCGACCTTCATAGTAATAACCATATCGGATCGGTTTACATAGAACAAGGGTATAACTGAAGCAATAAATAAAATAGTAATTAACAAGAGAAGAATAAGGCAAAGTTACATTTAACAAGGAGTAAAAACTTGGGAAGCTTAAAGCTGGAAGGAAGAAAGGCAGGAGGAATTATAACATAATACAAATGGAATTTAAGTTAGAGCATAATATGCTTTAATCTGTGATTGTTCTTCGTTCAAAAAGGATAGTGGACCTCTATCCTCTATGTCCATGAGAACTAAAATATGATTAGTGATTGTCTGGGGGGTCATCGAATGCTTGATGAAATAGCCATGTCTTGAGTTTTTTTCTGAAAGTGGTTAGACAAGGTTCTAATCGGAGACCTGAAGGAATGTTGTTCCATATAGCTGGTCCTGCTATTGAAAAAGCTCTGTCTTTTGTAGAGGAAAGGCGTGAAGCTTTGGTGGGGGGGAAATTCAATGTGCCTTTGTGAATATCTCTAATTGGTCTGTTGGAAGAGTGTAATTTGAAGGGGATTTCAATGTCAAGATGGAGTTGATGATGGATAGATTTGTGTATAATGGTGATTGCTTTGTAGAGGAATCTAAAATTTACTGGTAACCAATGTAGTTTTCTGAGGATGGGTGAAATGTGATCACCGCGGCTGGTGTTGGTTAGTAATCTCGCTGCCGCATTTTGTATCATCTGCAGTGGTTTGGTGGTCGATTTGGGGAGGCCGAGGAGAAGGGCACTGCAGTAATCTATCTTAGCAAATAGTAGCGCTTGGAGGACTGTCCTAAAGTCTTGGAAGAAAAGAAGTGGTTTGAGTCGTTTCAAAACCTGGAGCCTATGAAAGCAGTCTTTGGATGTAGTGTTGATCATTTTCTTTAGGTTTAGTCTATTATCCAGCAGTACCCCTAGATCTCTCACATGTTTGTGGGTGATGAGTGCATTGTGTAGGGATGATAGGTGAGTATTTTCATCGTTTGAAGAGATGAGGAGGAGCTCCGTCTTTGAGGCATTAAGGATGATGTCATGAATGATGTCATCAAAGGCGGAGTAGTCGGCTTTGTATATTACTTTGTGGAGAATGGTGAGAACTTTGAATTCTGCTCTTTTTTCAATAATAAATTTAAATAGTAAAGAGCTTTAATAGCTATGGAGTTCGAATCTCACCCTGTCTTAATTTGTTGCAGAGTGAAGAATCGACTGCTTCAACACAAGTTCATATAGAAGTAACTTGGTTTATTGGTAGTTTAAACTTGTTGTTGGAATTCTTTATTGCTAAGACCCATCTTCTATATCAAGTGGGGAAATATTTTTAGTGTAATTCAAGTTGTCTAAGTTTATCCGACTAACTAAGCCACACAGCAGCTGAGTATGGGCCACTTAGTTTTATTAGCATTAGTAGATTTGTAAAATAAGTTAGAAAAATCTGTTTAGAATTTGTATGCAAAACAGAGTCTTGACAAGAAAGGCATGGCCAGTCTGGAACTGGTGGATTACTGGGACACTGAACTGAAGCTTTGCCTCTGAGCCACCAAGAGGCTATGCTTAAGGGAAGCTAAGTGAACCAAAAGGCCTTGCCTCCAGCCCAGACCTAAGGCTGTACCGCTGAGGTTCCAGATTGGTCGCCGGGGATTTAAAATGGGGTTGCTAGGAACAAAACAAATTGAAGGGTAAGGAGTACACTATGGAGATCAATAACCCTGGCAAAGTGCCTATGCAAGACAAACTGGGCCATTGCAATGCAGGCCGGACTGAAGTGTGAGTTTATTCTGAACATGTGTTTGTTTCATGAGCTCTTGGTAGTCCAGGACATGGTGTTCTGCTTCTGTGAGGTGCACATTAGAATAAAGTCCGATAGCTGAACCCTGAACCAGCGGCCTGAAGCCTGACACATACATTAATGCACTTTCATACAAAATGAAAGGGGAGACCTGGTAATTGCAAGGTTATATAATATATCGTTAAAGTGTGCTGCTGTTATTGGAGGACACCTATTGATCAGAATGGTGTATTACACTGTCGCAACCAGGCCATCATTGGCTTGTGATAATGACAGCTCTTTCTCCTCTCAGTCTTTGATTAGTTTCTTCCATGCGCTGGCTGCAATTTGTGATCCATTTCCTATATTCCCTCACTCCACGGACTATTGTTTTTTTTTTATTATTAATTCTCCTGCTATTTCTTTTAACCTTTCTCTCTTACCCCAGATTTCAGTACATTCAGATCTTGAAAATTACAGAAGGAAAGCTTTCTTTACTGAGAGGGGGCAGATTTGAATAGCCTGCATTCTCTGCAGTGTACAGAAGTTGCTTTTAACTTGCAAACGCCGCAGTCCATTTTCAAAGGGAAATCAACCGCATCATTTCCTTTTAAAAAAAGAAATAAAAAAGCAGCCATGTCCTGCACATCGGATATTTGTCTGGGCGGTTTCGAGGGGGCAAAAGCATGTAAGTGCGGGAAAGTCCTCCCCGGCTTCCACAGCAAGTGCTGTGGAAGCCGGGGAGGACTTTCAGCCCAGCAGAGGTGGGACTTTTCAGCCGGGTCAATGTGCCAGTCTGAAATCCTTGCTTAGCTCGCACAAACTGCCTTGACTGTTGCCCTTGTGGTGTACAGCGGATTCTCTCTAGGACCGGGCATTCTGAGGAGCCCAGGAAAAGGTGCAGAAACCTATGGGAGGCGGAGGAAGCAGTTTCTGGCACACGCAGACAGCAGATGCAGTAAGGGGCACGTAGAAAACGGGCACTCAGTGCTGAGCACATGACCCGCCCCGACAGCCACCTCTCCTGGGCACGCGATCCAATATTTAAATGAGGGGTCGTGCTAACAAGGAGGCGCTAGGGAAAATCAGGCGCCCAGGAGAGTCGGCTGTCAGTGCGGGTTAGGAAAACGGATGCTTAATATGAGCGTCCATTTTCTCCCGCTACCGGCACAATATATGCGCACAAGATACTCCGTCTGGACCGTGTATCTTGTGTGTGTATATTGGGTGCCCAGAATATTTTTATTCAAGACTTTTTTTTTTTTTTTTTTTTTTTTACACCTGGATTTTCTTTTTGCGGTTTCTCTTTCTTAGTATCCCGGTGATACTAAGAGGAGGAATCGTAGAAAGCAGGATTTATTGTTTTTCCAATCAGCTCTTGAGCATGGCAGACCTTTATGGCAGCCCTGGGCTGGCGTAAAATTTGCCACATTGCAATGGGCGCATGGCAAGCGTGGGAACATTTTTGAAGCACTGGGATTAGCTAATAGCCTCATCTACATGAGCTTTACATGTGATGAGCGCTGTTAGGTTCACAGTAGTGTGGACGCGTGTTTTGGATGTTCTAATTCCCATATTGCGTCGGAGGTTATGGACGCACGTCCAATACGCGCATCCAGTCACGTGTAAAGCTGAGCGCACTATATTGCATCGGCCTGAGAGAGAGATTTATTTATTTATTTATTTATTTCAGATTTTTATATACCGGCATTCGAGACAGCAGTCACATCGTGCTGGTTCACATAAAACAGGGGTGCATAGTAAACATAACTATAACAATGGTGTTGAAAAGGCAGTTACATATAACAGGGTGATAAGAACTTGGCTGAGAAGGAAGAGAAAGGAAAGGTTATTAAAATTCACACAGGTGACTTCCGGCGATGACGTCTTGGAGGCGGAAGTAACCGGGGGAAGCTCCGAGCCCTCGCTCCCCTGCATCGGTAAAATACCTTGTTAAAATTGTTGGTTTTCGCCGCTTCTGTCGTGGAAAGGCCATCGGAAGTGTTGCTGCTGCCGGGGGATGGGAGGAGCCCCGCGGGTGATGCGCCGGTCGAGCGCACGCAGCAAGCCTGAACGCCGACCGCACAGACCGCGTGCTGCTAAAATGGCCGCCGCTGCACGACCCGGGGAGCCGCTGCTCGCCTCTGTCAATGAGGATGCCTTGCAGAAAATCTCCCAGCGAGTTACTGAGGCGCTGGATGGCAGACTCTATAAATTACAAACTGCCATGGAGGATATCAAGTCCGCGGTGGAGGGGCATGCCAAGCGGCTGGATACGGCGGAAGGCATTATATCGGACTTGGGGGACCGGCTTGCGACCTCAGAGCGAGCTGTTACATACCTCCAGGGCCGGCAACGGGAACTCCTGGCCAAGATGGAGGAGCAGGAGGACAGGGGGCGCCGGAACAACCTTAAGATCATAGGCCTCCCGGAAGAGGTGAAAGAGGGGGAGCTTAAGGATCTAGTTGAGCAATGGCTGCCCCAGCAGGTGGGACTCCTCATCCCTGGGGACAAGTTGCAATGTGAGAGGGTGCATCGGGTGGGCCCCATGTGAGAGGGGGTGGGGCGCCCGCTTCCAGTTATGGCACGCATCCTTAACTGGGACCATAAGACCCGGCTGCTGAGATCGTACCGCCTGAAGCAGAAAGTGCTGTATAATGGCCACAAGCTGCTACTGTTTAATGACTTCTCGGCTGCCACCGCGGCACAGCGGAAGACCATGGCCCCTGCTTGCTCGGCGCTCCACAAGCGGGGCATCCGGTTCGCCTTGCTCTACCCCGCGAAATTGCGGGTCCACCATGATAATAAAACCTTCTTCTTCACCACCAAGGAGGAGGCGGAGGGGTTCTTAGCGGGCCTCCCTCCCTAGGCAGTGGAGTGATTTTGGGCTTCCTACTCCATGACGCCTCTCACTGAGGTGATTGTCTCTAGCAATACTTAACCTCTGGTGCTGTATTTTTGGCCTGTGGCGGGGAGACTGGTTTTCTTAGTTTGGGCCTCGGAGGCTGTGGTCCCCTCTGGTCTGATTGTTCCTTGCTGGCCTTTGGAGACCGGATTTGCAGTTTCTGCCACGTTGACTGTTCCAGCTGCATCATGGCTCTTTGGTTCCTGGGCAGGGAGAACCTTTTTCCACCTCCGAATTTTTCTGGACAATCTCTCTGTCCCTGGACTCTTACGTTTGTCATAAGCTGTTTACATCTGCTGTTCTGGGTTGTTGATTCTCCTGGTTAAAGGCGATTGTATATGGGGGAGCGAGGATGGAGAAAGGAGATGGGGGATTCTGGTGTCACCTCTATGGAGCTTGATTGTTTGAGCTCCATGGAGTCTGGGGGGAGGGGGGGGTTGATGTTGGGGGTCTGGATGTGGTGTATGCTAGTGGGATTGTGTGTTAGTCGACAGGGGATGGAAGGGAAGACGACCAATGGGCTTTCTTTATTAGAGGTTTACCTCGGGATTGGGGCGCGGCTTGTTTTTTTTCCCCCGGGGCCTAGGCTGGGAGGCCATGGGGGATTTATTGTGGCAGTGTTGCGGTGTCTCGTGAGACTCCGCCTCCTTAATTTACGGCTGCTTTGGTACGATGCCGCAGGTTAACATTGTTACTATGAATGTGGATGGCATACATTCCCCAGTTAAAAGGTCCAAACTATATACGTTATTTAAACGTATGAAAACACAGGTTGCACTTTTGCAAGAAACACACTTGGGGGATGGGGAGCATGCCAAGCTAAGTAGAGATTGGGTGGGTCAATCCTTTTACTCATCTTATACCCGCCGACAGAGGGGTGTGGCCATCCTTATCCATAAGAACCTCCCGTTTCAGCTTGAACGTCTATGCCAAGATGAGGAAGGACGATATGTGCTTGTGGCGGGCACCTTATATCAGCAACGTATTGTTTTTTGTAATGTTTACGCCCCTAATGTGTACTCCCATGGGTTTTTTGTTTCTCTGCTTACCCTTTTGGCCGATTTTTCTGATTACAGTTTAGTGGTGGGAGGTGACTTTAATATTGTTGCTAATCGCCAACTTGATAATGCCCCCCCTAAACTAGCCTCTCGGGCGGAGGGTATGGAGGGTATTAACCTCCTGTGTCAGGAGTTACGACTGCTTGATATCTGGCGGATATTGCATCCCCAGGACCGTGACTTCATTTTTTTTTCCCATCCGCATAATGTGTATTCTAGGCTGGATTATTTGTTGGTTTCTGATCAGTGCTTCTCCAAGATCTTGGGTGCTTCTATAGGGACTATTTCCCTGTCTGACCATGCCCCGGTGTCCATGACTCTCCAATGGGGACTGGAGGACCGGCCCCCGTATTCTTGGCGCTTACGCCCTGACCTTTACTTAGACAAGGAATTTCATGGGTACTTGCAGGGGTGTTGGAAAGAGTACCTTGAACATAATCGGACCCCGGATGTATCACCCTCGACAGTGTGGGAGGCTGGGAAGGCAGTTATGCGTGGGGCAGTTATAGCCTATGTGGCAAAGAAAAATCGTAGATGTAATGCTGAGATTTTGAGACTCACTGGCATTCTCAAAACTGCACAAAATGCTCACATGGGGGACTTATCTGCGGATAAGAAGGCTTGTTTAGACCGGGCGCGGGAGGCATTAAATGGCCTACTGCACCAACGTGCCTCGAAGTCCCTTCGTTATTATCGTTTTCAATTGTATAAGTACGGTAACCGAGCCAGCCGGCTTATGTCTCATTTAGTTCGACCTAGGGGTCAGCGTCCTGCGGTTGTGGGAATACGGGATAAGCACGGGGTGCACCAGACCACTTCCGCTGGTATTCAGGCCCGGTTTTTAGAATATTATACGGCTTTATACGCCCCACGGTCTATGCACAAGGGGGTGGCGGATCGGATGTTCCAAGGGCTTCCTTGGCCTCAACTCACCCCAGCCCACATAGAGGTGCTGAACAGTCCTATTTCTAATCAGGAAATTTATGCAGTTATTCGGCAGCTTAAGCTCGGGAAGGCGGCAGGGCAAGACGGGCTGGGGACAGAATATTATAAAATTCTCAATTTTGGGGTCCTTGCTCCTTTGCAGGCGCACTTTACTGACTTGCTGCGTTCTGGCGCTCTCTCGCTGGCCTCTAACCAATCAGTTATTGTGGTCCTACCCAAACCAGGGAAGGATTCCTCAGAAGTGGGATCCTATCGCCCGATATCGTTGCTTAACGTGGATGTCAAAATCCTGGCCTCTGTGTTGGCTGCTAGGTTATCTGATATCCTGCCAGCTATTATCCATGAGGATCAGACTGGATTTATAAAGGGCCGCCAAGGGGTGCGCAACGTTCGGCGCCTACTGGCGGCTTTAAGTTACCAGACCGAAGCGGAAGCACTGATCTTAAGCCTCGACGCCGAAAAGGCGTTTGACTCCCTCTCGTGGGAGTATTTGTTCTGGGTGTTACAGCAGTATGGTTTCACTGGTGCCTACCTACAATGGTTGCATATTCTCTACCAAAACCCTAGTGCCACCATTCTGCTTAATGGGCTGCCAACTTCGGCCTTTAACATCTATAGTGGGGTCCGTCAGGGATGCCCCCTTTCCCCCTTATTGTTTGTACTGGCGCTGGAGCCTTTGGCTATCTGCCTCAGGAGGGATCGTGATATTAGTGGGGTTAGTGTGTCTGGGCATCCACTTAAAATAGCCTTATTTGCGGATGACCTTCTGTTATTCGTTGGGAAGCCCAGATCTAGTGTGCCGGCTATTATCCAGTTGTTTGACCGCTTCCACTTGGTGGCTGGTCTAAAAATTAACTATGACAAATCGGAGGCTTTGGCCTTAAATTCGCACCTCCCGACTACCTGGGGTGGAGGGTTTCCCTTTCGCTGGGCCCCGGGCAAGCTTAAGTATTTGGGGGTATGGATACCGCGGGACCTACGTCAGTTATACTCTCTCAATATTTCCCCCTGTGTTGACAAATTTCAAGCGCAGTTAGCCTTGTGGCAGCAGCTGCCGCTTTCCCTTTTTGGCAGGAGCGCCCTGGTCAAAATGGTGATGGTGCCAAAGCTACTTTATCTTTTACATATGCTCCCCTGCTGGCTGACAGTGCTGGACGTGCGCCGTTTGCGCTCTTGCATTCAGCGTTTCTTGTGGCGGGGACGGCGGGCACGCCTCGCGTATACGACTTTGGAACATCCGCGAGAGCGTGGGGGGATAAACTTGCCAGATTTCAGGCTATATAATGTCGCCTGCCAGTTACGGTTTGTGGGAGAGTGGCTGACTGGGACCTATAGGTATTGTGATGCGGGGATGCTGGGCTGTATGTCGACCCCGGGTTCTCCCTTGAACCTTATTCAACTGCAGGGGGCCCAACGGCGTACTGCCTCTTATCCTACGGTGTTCCTCACACCTTGTATTCGGGCATGGCGCTGGCTGCGCAATCTTTATCGTCTACCAGGTGTGAGGTCCTTACTGCTTCCTTTTTTGACTAATGCAGAATTTCTTCCAGGTCGTGACTGCAGCTCTGTGTTTCGCTATTGGGAGGAGCGTGGGCTGATGTTCGCCTTTCATCTTTACGATCCTGACTCCCGTGCCTTGCTGGACTTTGCAACGCTGGCACGCACCTTTCAGCTGCCTTCTAAACATTTCTATGCTTTTTACAAGCCCGCCATTATGTGACTGCGTTTGCCTGGACGCCGCCCATGGTGGCAGCGGAAATTAAGTTTGCCAATGCCATTTTCGATACTGCCTACTTGAAGAACACCATCACGGGCTGGAAGTCTTTGGGCCAGAAGCTGAGAGATGCTATCCCTATTAACCGTGTGGCCACCCGATGGTCAGGAGTTCTGGGCTCCACCGTTACGGAGAGACAAGTGTCGAGTTGGTTTCAAGATCTATATAAATTGCTGCCGGACCTGGGTCTGAGGGAGCTTCAGTTTAAACTCCTACACTGTCTCTACTATGACGATGTCTGTCGCTTTAAAATGCAGTTGACAACATCCCCGACCTGTATTAAATGTGGGAACGCAGAGGGCACGTTGCTTCATCGGTTGATCGCCTGCCCGTTACTTCACCCTTTTTGGCAAGCGGTCCTGGCAGTGGTTGGCACTTGCGTAGGTGCTCCTCTCCGGCTAACTGGGCAGCTGTTACTAACTTGTGCCTCGCCTCGCCTTTTACCAGGCAGCCGCTCCATAGCTCGCTTTGAGAGGGTGGCTGTCCTGATGGCGTGTCGCACCATCTTGGCGGGCTGGATGGAACCTCGGACTGTGCCTACGGTCGATCTTTGGTTTCAAAGAATGGCCTCTATTGCCCTGATGGAAAAATTGGACTTTCTGGACGGCAAGCGGCGCCCGGATAAACTTTATTGCACCTGTTGGGACACTTGTTTTAATGCTTTTCCTCAGTCTTTGCAAACTGAACTACGTCTCAATGGTTTTACCTTACATTGGTCGTCTAAAGAGGGGGGGGAAGGGGAGGGGGAGTGTTAGAGTGTGAATGTGGGATGAATGTGGTGTTGAAGGGTTGGGGTGGGGTACAGGGGGGAGGTTGGGGTGGAAATGAAAATTGGGGTGGCTGGTATACTGTGCTTCTGGTTCCGAGTTGTTACTCTTGTTGTTGTAATTTTCCTTGTGTTGTATGGTATTATACCTGATTGGGAGTGGTTCCCGCCCCCCGTTAATAAAAAGTATTTTGACAAAAAAAAAAAAAAAATTCACACAGGTAAACGATAGAAGATAAGGTAAACGATAGAGATAACTGACAATTTTAACTGTTCATACAGAGTTAATGCTTTACAGTGTATCGGCCTGATGACTACATTGAATGCTGATTTGTTGAGATCCTCATTGCCAAGCTGCTGGGATCAAATGAGGAGGGAGCTCCCTAGTGTTTGCCATGGGAGCTCATGGAGGTTATAGTAGACCTGCAACATGATCCACATATTTTGTGGGCAATTTTAAAAGGATTTATGTGCATAAACCCCAATTTGTACTTGTAAATCAGCTTTTGAATATTATCCGGGAGCTGTGCAGGGAGAAGTAAATGTGGGAGGTGTTCCTGGAGGCAGAGTTGGAGGGCAAGGAAAGCATTTACCCTCGTGCATTTGATTATAACTTCCTGCGCGCACGGGTACTTGCATACCGGCGACACTCGTGAATTTTCAGTGCGGATTTTTGCAGGCTGCTGAAAATTGCCCTCTTAATGGATGCCACGTGCATTTCCTATTTATCACCTGCTCACCAGATATGCCTCTTAGATCATCTCATGCCATCGTAACCCCGGCCTGACCCCATCAAAGTTTGATTTTTCTAAGGGCTTGATTCATCCAAAATCTTTTTGGGTGCTGGTGGGAGGGGATGACAAATAACAACTTTATTGCAGGCACACAAGAAATATTCACCAAAACAAATTTTGTCAGGGTCTGAAAAAATATTTGGACATGAGACGAGGAGGATCCACAACAAGAGCTCCATTAATGACCTCCAATTCATCCCTGCATATAAAGCAGCTCATATGAAGTGAGACTAGCAGTTCATCTTGGCCAGACTTCTATGGAATTAGGGGGACTCTACCTTTGGCACAAGATATACCTGAAAAACATTGGACAGCTTTGCAAGAGGCTTCACAAAGACTGCTTTTAGGACAGGCCACAGCATATTTCATGGGGAGGGGTGTCACCATGGTAAGTTTTCAAATACCCCTAGCCTGATGCAGGGAACCAGAGTCAAATCAAAAAAGAAAAGATAGGCATAGTGAGACACATCATCTTATAACTGGGGGTGGGATCCCTATTCTGACTGGGAAGGGGACTTTCAGCGGACTGTCTCTTGGAAAGGCAACACAGTACGTAGGAGATGACACCATGGCAAGGCAAGGGAGGTGGCAGCAAGCAGGTGATTGCCAACATACCAAGAGCTTGGCTGCTCTCTGGAGGTTGTGTGCTAGGTGTAGCCATGTAAGTAAAGGGCATTCTTGCTTCAAGTGCGATAGGTATGCACTGGTGCAGCTATGACTGATAGCAGACATCCCAGCTTGAGAGCTCAGGTGGATCCTGAGGGGTATGCATTGGGTGTGGTCATGTAGGTAGAGGGTATCAAAAGTTGGAGACAGCAGGACCCCTAGGTAGCATGCACTGGGTGTAGCCATGCTGGCTGAGGGCATCCTCGCCTTCAGCTTCAGCAGGAATATGATGGGCATGTGCTGGGTGCAGTCAAGACCACTAGAGGACATAAGAACAGAACATAAGAACATGCCATACTGGATCAGACCAAGGGTCCATCAAGCCCAGCATCCTGTTTCCAACAGTGGCCAATCCAGGCTATAAGTACCTGGCAAGTACCCAAAAACTAAGTCTATCCCATGCTACTGATGGAAAGTAATAGCAGTAGCTATTTCTAAGTCAACTTGATTAGTAGCAGGTAATGGACTTCTCCTCCAAGAACTTCTCCAAACCTTTTTAAAACCCAGCTATACTAACTGCACTAACCACATCCCCTGGCAACAAATTCCAGAGATTAATTGTGCGTTGAGTGAAAAAGAACTTTCTCCGATTAGTCTTAAATGTGCTACTTGCTAACTTCATGGAATGCCCCCTAGTCCTTCTATTATTTGAAAGTGTAAATAACCGAGTCACATCTACTCTTTCTAGACCTCTCATGATCTTAAAGACCTCTGTCATATCCCCCCCTCAGCCGTCTCTTCTCAAAGCTGAACAGCCCTAACCTCTTCAGCCTTTCCTCACAGGGGAGCTGTTCCATCCCCTTTATCATTTTGGTTGCCCTTCTCTGTACCTTCTCCATCGCAACTATATCTTTTTTGAGATGCAGCGACCAGAATTGTACACAGTATTCAAGGTGCGGTCTCACCATGGAGCGATATAGAGGCATTATTACATTTTCCATTTTATTAACCATTCCCTTCCTAATAATTCCTAACATTCTGTTTGCTTTTTTGACTGCTGCAGTACTGAGCAGACGATTTTAAAGTATTATCCACTATGATGCCTAGATCTTTTTCCTGGGTGGTAGCACTTAATATGGAACCTAACATCATGTAATTACAGTAAGTGTTATTTTTCCCTATATGCAACACTTTGCACTTGTCCACATTAAATTTCATCTGCCATTTGGATGCCCAATCTTCCAGTCTTGCAAGGTCCTTGTGTAATGTATCACAGTCCGCTTGTGATTTAACTACTCTGAATAATTTTGAATCATCCGCAAATTTAATAACCTCATTCGTCGTATTCCTTTCCAAATCATTTATATATATATATTGAAAAGCACCAGTCCAAGTACAGATCCCTGAGGCACTCCACTGTTTACTCTTTTCCACTGAGAAAATTGACCATTTAATCCTACTCTGTTTCCTGTCTTTTAACCAGTTTGTAATCCATGAAAGGACTCTCAGTTTTTTTTCTATCTTCCTCATTTTATCAAAATTTCCCTTTTGAAAGTTTAGTGTTAGAGCTGCAGATTTACTTATTGTCCCCCTTCCAGTTATTAGTTTAAATTTGATCGTTATGATCACTGTTGCCAAGTGGCCCCATCACCGTTACCTCTCTCACCAAATCCTGCATTCCACTAAGAATTAAATCTAAAGTAGCTCCTTCTCTTGTTGGTTCCTGAACCAATTGCTCCATGAAGCATTCATTTATTACATCCAGGAACTTTGTCTCTAGCAAGTCGTGATGTTACATTTACCCAATCAATATTGGGGTAATTGAAATCTCCCATTATTATTGCACTGCCAAATTGGTTTGCTTCCCTGATTTCTCTTAGCTTTTCATCATCTGTCTGACCATTTTGTCCAGGTGGACGGTTGTATACTCCTATCACTATACTCTTACCCAGGGGTGGACAAGTCCGGTCCTCGAGGGCTGCAAACCAGTCGGGTTTTCAGGATACCCCTAATGAATATGGATGAAATAGATTTGCATACAACTGAGGCAGTGTGTATGCAGGTCTCTCTCATGCATATTCATTAAGGATATCCTGAAAACCCGACTGGTTTGCAGCCCTCGAGGACCGGAATTGCCCACCCCTGCTCTTACCCAACACACATGGGATTTCTACCCATATAGATTCTACTGAGCATTTAGTCTCTTGTATGATTTTTATCCTGTTGGACTCTATACCCTCCTAGACATAAAGTGCCACACCCCCACAAAGTTGATCCTCCCTATCATTGCGATATAATTTGAACCCTGATATAGCACTGTCCCATTGGTTATCCTCCTTCCACCAATTCTCTGTGATGCCAATTATTTCAATCTCATCATTTGCTGCTATACACTCTAACTCTCTCATCTTACTACAGACATTTCAAAGTGTGTTTTTTGTTTGTATTAATAACCTGCTTTTCAGTTGTTTGGGGTAATTCAGAAATCATTAGCTTCGGTGATTTTTTACATATAGGCATATGGACTATGTTTGCTTTTATTGGAACCTCTCTGTTGGGATGCCCTAACTCTCCTGTTTCATTAATATCCTTCAAGGATACATTTCTCTGAACCATGCACTGTTGAGTGACTGTTGGCTTTCCCCCTTGTTCTAGTTTAAAAGCTGCTCTATCTCCTTTTTGAAAGTGCCGGGAGCTTGGTTCCAATCTGGTTAAGGTGGTGCCCATCCTTTCGGGAAAAGTCTCCCCTTTCCCCAAATGTTTCCCCACAACAGTAGGGGTAATACTAAGCAAAGGAACCCAACAAGTGTAAGAATATTGATATCAAAACCAACAAAAATCTCACGTATCCACAATGAGAGTGGGAAAATCTCAATTTAGATAAATAGTATACGAATGACCATCATATAGCACATGTGAATGCTTCAGAATCCCTTGAATGTGCTGGATTTATAATAATCAGTCATCTACAATGTGAGTTCATGTTTTTTTTTTTTGAAAATTTTTTTGTAGCATTTAAAACATCTCTTTAAGTATCAAACGAATAATTAGTCTGCACTTATTTGAGTGCTTTGCTATTCCAGGAAAAAGTTCTCTCATCCTTCTCAGGTAAAGTGTGCCAGTTGTCCGAAATATCTCACAGAAACCTTCTTCCACCCGACATTGCAACGTTTCGGAAGGAAGCTTCCTCCAGCAGGGGCATGTCAGACTATTTAAGTGAGGTTTTCCCACTCTTATTGTGGATAAGTGAGATTTTTGTTGTTTTTGATAACAGTAGGGGTAGCAGAAATATCAAAACGTGGAATATTCTAGCAGATAAGGATTGAAAGACCTTCCTGCTGCCATTTCATAGACCCCCCACTCCATCTCCAGGTTTCCATTCTTATCTTTGCACCTGCAGATCCTTTGTGCTGGTCTTATCCCATTTTTATTTATTTATTTTTTTTAGCCTATCAGTTTTCTCTTGTTCCTTTTGGGCTTCCAGCTCCTGCATCAGAACCTGCTTCTGCTGTGCTGTGGTACCAAGAGCTTTCATTTGCAGCTTCCTAGGGTTTCCCCCATATTTTATTCCATTCCCCACCCTTACCAACCCTGCCTTGCCATTGCCCCTTAGTTGGGGCCCAGGATGTCTACATCCCAAGTCTGGCCAATAGGTGTCACAGTTGGGTACAGGCATTCTTCCCTCTCCTCTTTGCTGTAGAGACTTTGGGTTCAACAAAGCACCCAGTTTCCAGTGGACTAAAATTCCGAGTTCACTAGTTTAACAGCATTATGCTGCCCTAGCTGTGTTTGGAGCAGAGGTGATATGAGTAGAGATGCACAGGCTGAGGCCGCAAACTGCAGCGGAGAAAGAGAGAGAACTATAGAGTTCAGCCTGTGACTAACCCCGCGCTGCTTGCATGTGAATACTTGGAGCTAGAAACTTCGATCCAGTACCGAGTCTGTTCCTTTAGCACCTATCCTGAGGAGATCAGAACATCAAGTATTGTGACAAGCATAACATATTTCTTTGCCATAGCCAGAGCCTTTACTTATATTTAGTTAGCTGGAATATGGTCTCATTCTGAACTGAAGGCTCTTTATTTTCTTGACTTTTAAGCACCATTAAAGCCTTATTCATTTAACTCAATTGTTTGGAGTGTATTCTGGTTCTCCTCACCAGGACTAAGTCTCTGGTGACACGTTTTCTTTCACTCGGTTGCCTAGGCTGGAATGCTTTACATGGAATGGGAGTGGGCAGGGTAAACCTTCAGGGTCCGAGGCATTACTGTCTGTCTCTTTAGAGAGGGCCAGTAAACAAACTACTGACAAAGCTGGTATTCCAGCACAGCTTTACTGATGAAATGGTTCATACATGAAATATGGCATGTGCTACAAGCCTTTTTCAGATAATGGCCATATAGAAATGCAAATAGTAAATCCTGGAATCTGTAGTTCTGTGATTGTTTGAACAATTACTTACTCTTGACTAGAATGTCAAACCTTGCAGGGTTAACTATAAAAAGCATGGGGGTCCTCTTCCCAATTTTGTTCTCCAAATCAAACACCTGGAGTCCAAATATTTGATATTGACTTCTCCAGCTTCTCTCCTCTTGACCCCCTCTGTATGCCAAATAGGAATCTGTTGTGGATAAACACCATATGAATGGCATTTCTTCTCTCTCCCTTCGTAGAGTTCTGGATGGATAACCTTTCTCACCTTTTGCAGGATGGGCAAGGGAATCCCTTGGACTGCGAGAAACCAAAATTTCTTATGAGCGTCTGCTGCTCATTCCTCTCTTGGTAGGGAGGAAAGCCGGATAAAACTTCCCCAGCAAAAAAAAAAAAATTCACTTAAGATGTAAAACTATTCAAAAAGTCTCTTGGGAACCAATTTATCAGCTACTGGATACGAGTTGAAAACTGCTCTGTTGCTTTGGGCTTTTATTCTGAAAAAAATAAGAGAGAACTGCAAGGAAATACTCATCCTCCCTCTAAAGCCAAACTAAAAATCCACATGGACACTAAGTGTCACGTGCTTTTATGCAAGCAGGCGCACACCAGTACGTCAGCCCGAAGGAGGGGTGCTTGGCATAGGTAGTACATTCCTTTACTCTACTCTGTCCTGACCTAACTGCTACTAGGAATGTTCTACTTAGTAGGGAACCCAGTGGGCCCCTACAGGCTAAAAGCAATTACATTCGGGCCGATGCAGTAAACTGCGCTCAGGCTGAGCGCACTTTGGCCACGCGTTTTCAACGCGCTATTTTTACCCCTTAAACAGTAATGGGTAATAGCGATATTAAGTCGGAGGCCCCAAAAATTACAAAAAAATTAAAATTAAAAAAATTAAAATAAAAAATCTGCCCACGGGTTGGAAGACGGATGCTCAATTTTGCCGGCGTCCGTTTCCGAACCCGTGGCTGTCAGTGGGTTCGAGAACCTACGCCGGCATTATTTTCTCAGACACCCCCCCCCCCCATATACCCTGACATGATCCTCTCCCCATTGCCTTCTCCCCTGCAGGAGGAGAGCAGCTTTTCTTACCTGCATCTGCCGGCTTCAGTCTGAAGTCTGAATGCCTGGGGTCCCATGGGACCCACCAGCACAGCCTTGCTTTTTACCAGAAGCATGGCTGTCTCTGTACTGGCGAGAGAGCGTGGGGGAAGATCTGTTTTCTCTATATATTAAAAAAAAATAAAAATAAAAAAACATGTTAGCTATGGGGGAGAAGGGAGTGTGAGATGTAAATCTGATCTTAAACATGGCTGTTTCTAATGGTAAATAAATCTTTTACATAGTTAAAGCATGGCATGAAAAATGAAGTTTACAAGTTTCCTTCGCAGGAAGCAAACAGCCATCTCCAGGAGCTGCCTAATAAAATCAGGCCACAGCACTCTGGGCTGGCTGTTTCAGTTCTCTGGGATATTTAATCTGCCAGAATAATTTACAGCACAGTCTCTACAAAGCTCATTTATCAAATAATCACATGCTGCATGTCACTGGAAAGCTATGAATCTTAGCTTTCCAGAAATAAAAATGATTTACTTATATGATAATTGATTTCCTGAGATATCATGACCAAAAGGAGAGCTTGATGAAGTATGAAAAGACCCCCCACAAGGGAACTTCAAATAAGAATTGCTGAAAGTGACTCTGTCCTCTTTATGTGCACCAAAGCAACAAAACAGCAAACAAAGAAATGTACCTAAAGGAAATGTAATTAAGTGAGAAAACAAGGATTTGCTTGATTTTTCTCTCAGGCAGTTGCTTTCTTATGGTGCTTGCTAGAAGTTCTTTGCTGATTTTCATTGACTGTTTTTTGTGCTAGTAGCATCCTCCATCACTAGCTCCCCCCTGCACCTTCTCCACATTTTCAAAACAACATTGAGCATCAGAGAGCACTTGTTCCTCCCTGTTGACACTGCCAGCCCATCCATCTGTAAGTAGGAAAACAATCTAAGGTCTCATCTCTGTTTCTGCTAATAAGTGATTTCCCAAACCTGTCCTTTGGACCCCACAACCAGTTGGCTTTTCAGGAAATCAGTAAAGATGCATGATATAAATTTGCATACATTAGGGATCAGTATATGTGGATTTATTTGATGCATATTCATTGTGGCTATTTTGAAAACCCGAGCAGCTGTGGGGGTTTGGAAATCATTGACCTAATCCTATCAAAACTGGAAATGACCCACCGGTAGAGACCTCAAGGGGACTTGAGAGAGTTGGGTTGCATTGATACCTGGAGATGGAGGAGTGGCAGCCTGGTACTGGGAGGAAAAGAGATTTAAAAAAAAAATGTAGGAGGAAAGCAAGACAAGAAGGAGAGGTAGTGGGAGTTCAGGTAGAAAGATGTGAACTGTAATGATATGAGAGAAGAGGCATATCAAGACAAGAAGTGAAGGAGAGAGAGACCAGAGGTAATTTGGCAAGAGAGAATGAAGAAGAGGCTGGATAGTGCCTCTTGAAAATTTAGTGCTGAAGTCTTTTTCAGCTTATTGTAAGGTTAGTTTCCGCTTCCATTCGGGCCGATACAGTACAGTGCGCTCCGATGGAACGCACTGTTAGCCGGCATTTGGACACACGTTTTGGACGCGCTAGCTTTACCCCTTATTCAGTAAAGGGGTAACAGCGCGTCCAAACACGCGTCCAACCCCCCCGAACCTAATAGCGCCCGCAACATGCAAATGCATGTTGATGGCCCTATTAGGTATTCCCGAGCATACAGTAAGTAAAATGTGCAGCCAAAGCCGCACATTTTGCTTTCAGAAATTAGTGCCTACCCAAAGGTAGGCGCTAATTTCTGCCGGCGCCGGCATAGCGATATTAAGTCAGAGGTCCCAAAAGTTAAAAAAAAGGAAAAAAAAATTTTAAAATCTGCTCGCAGGTCAAAAACTGGACGCTCAATTTTGCCGGCGTCCAGTTTCCAAACCCGTGGCTGTCAGCAGGCTCAAGAACAGACACCAGCAAAATTGAGCGTCGGCTGTCAAACCTGCGGACAGCCGCCGCTCCTGTCAAAAAGGAGGCGCTAGGGACACGCTAGTGTCCCTTGTGCCTCTTTTTACCGCCGGCCCTAATTTTTATAAATTAAAATACCGAATCGCGCGCACAGGAGAGAGTGGCCTGTGCGTGCGCTGGGAGAGCGGGCGCTCGCCCGCTCTCCCGTGATTTTACTGTATCGGCCTGCAAATTAGAAGTTGCTTCAGGTTGATCTCATTAAAATCAGGTTGTCCCGCAACATTGTTGAATGTGTCTTTACTTTATAAACTCCAAAAAATATATATCACTACCGCCTTCTGTACCTTTGAGACCATCATACAATGGAGTCTTGTATATCACTTTAATTGGTGTAAGCAGCTTCACTTTTTAATCACCAGTCTCGTAAAAAAGTATTTTATAATTTTAAAAAATATTTTAATTTGCAATTTAAAACCACTTATGACGTATGTAGAATGCTTATCTTGTGTGCAGCATAGCACAATCTCTTTTACAATGTGAAATCATTATTGGCGTGTGTAACAGCATTCATCTTATATACAACATAGCAAGTCTCAACTATTCAAGCAGCTCAGGACCACGTATGACATTTATGGCCACAGTTATGTATTGTTCAGCACAGCACAGTCCCAACTTTTCATGTGACCCAACACTGGCTGGGTTTCAAAAACTTCATCAGGGTAACTCTAGCGAAGTCTGCATGCTTTTCCAGACTTATGTTTATCTCAGCTGTTAAATGGATTCAAAACTGCCTCTTTGCTTTTATTTAAAACATGATCCTGAATGAACCTGTTAAGGAGAAAGGGAGAAGGCATTGCTTGTAAATTCACTAATCACAAGGCAAACAGGAAAACCATCTCCAGTCAGACCTGTGAAATAAAATTGCATTAAAGCAATGTTCCAATCAGAAATGAACATTGAATCTCTTTTTAGAATTGTTATTAAAATGTTATTTAAATAAGACTAAACCAGTTGACAGATATCATTGATTCCTTTGGGACATATGGTAGCTAAAAGGAATATTCACGTTCTTTATAATTTAATAGTTTCAACATATCCCCACCACATTGTGATGTATAAACGGATTCATTCAGACTATTGCAAATCCACCAGAGAATGATTATAGTTAATGCAGTGCTTGACCATAGGAGCCTGCTGCTTACATGTTTTTAAGCAGCTTTCGATGTTCTTGCAATCGCACCCTGCCTGCTCGTTTTGTTTCTCCCAGTACATAATTGGGGACAGGGGTACTGGATAACTTACACTACATTGCTAGAATTACAGCCAGTAAGATCTTTGTGTTTAATTACAAAATCAGTCAAAGGATGTGTTCATGTTTAACCGACCATTGTTGAACTGGACATACCGCAATGATTACAGAGAAAACGTCCACTGGCATTGGAGCTAGCATGCTCAGTTTCTGGACTAATTGCTTTCACTATCTGATCTCATATATTGGGACCCTTCTTCGACACTATTAAAGGTGGTTCAGAAAAGATATAATCTAACTAGATAAATGAAGCCTGACCGTGCCACAAATGCGCAGTAGAGAGCAGCTCTACTGCGCATGTGCGGGCGAGCACGTCTGTCTTAGGCAGGGTAAGGAAAAAAAAAACATGGCGGCGGCGGTGGCAGCGGGCGGTAGCGGGCGGCGGCAGTGGCGGCGTGCAGCAGCGGTGGGTATCGGTGGCAGCGGGCGGGGCGGCAGCGGTAGCGGTGGCGGGGCGGCGGTGGTAGCGGCAGCGGGCGTGTAGCGGCCAGTAGAGGGAGGGAGGAGAGAGTGAGAGGGAGGGAGGGAGTGGAGGGATGGAGAGAGGGAGTGGAGGGAGGGAGAGGGAGGAGGGACTGAGGAGGGGGAGGACTGAGGGAAGAGAGGGGGGGAGGGAGGGAGTGAGAGGGAGGGAGTGAGTGAGAGGGAGGGAGGAGTGGTGTGAGTGTGTGGGAGGAGGTAGGTAGGGGGTGGGAAGAGTGAGGGAGAGGGAGAGAATGAGGGAGAGGTGAGAGACAGGGATGTGAGTAAGTGGAAGGGTAAGAAGTTGTGGAGCAGAGAAAAAGGGAGTGGAGGAGGGCTGAGGGGGAGGGGTGGGATTGAGAGAGGGTGGGGAGTGACTGAGGGAAGGGGAGAGAGAGGTGGGAGTGACTGAGGGAAGGGGAGGGAGGTGAGAGTGGGGGAAGAAGGCAGTGGGAGACAGAGGGTGAGTAAGACTGAGTGGAGGAAAGGGGAGGAGTGAACGAGGGGAAGGGGGAGAGAGGGAGAAAAAGTGTAGAAGGGTGCTGTGTTAGAAAATGGACTGAAAACAAAATGTAATGTAGCCCGTTTTAACGGGCTTAACGGCTTGTTTAATGATAAAACATGCCACTGCCGTCTAATGCTATTGGCAATGTCCATTGACCTAGTAGAATAGTAGAGTACACAGACATCATGTGATTGTTACTTTCTTCCACAGTTTTCTAACAGCGCCCCTTAATCTGAATACAACGCTCTGTTAGGCAGCTTTCACAACAGAAAATGAGTATTCAAGCTCAAAAAGTCATTTAGCCAATATAAACACTTACTGTTTGTATTACTTTGTGGGTAGAACAGATTCTGCGAATTCAAAACAAATTGGCTCACAGGCAGCCCCAATTTCAATGATGCGGGATGAAAGCTTTGATATTGCAAAAAATTATTCATGTCCGTTGATTTCTGGAATACTGTAGTGCTAATGATACCACAATATTTTGAGATAAGAATGTCCAAAAATGCAATCAGTTCATAAACATGGGTAATAGTAAATTTTAAATATGGATCAATAAAATTCAACTGTGTGTGGAAGGCTTGTAATTCAGGCAGAGATGCATCTCGATTGATGAACAGATGAAGAACCATAAACATGACTTTCCTCAAAATTGTTCCATAACCAGATTTGCTATGGAAGAGGCTACCGATGAACCCAGAGTGATACAATAGGTTTGAAGTAAAAATTTTGATCAAAATTTAAAAAGTTATTATGCAAAATCAACTCAGCTATTGCAAGCCAAACATCAATGAGGATACATTTTTGTGCATCCTTTCTTGATAAAACTTGCTGAATCACCGCCATAGCTGTTTGTTGAGAAACATTGGTGTAAAGAGAAGTTGCATTCATGGAGACAAGTATCGCATGATATGGAACATAAGACAGTTACTGTAATTTATTCAACATGTGAGTAGTGTCTTGAATGTAGAATTTAAGAACATAAGAACATGCTATACTGGGTCAGATCAAGGGTCCATCAAGCCCAGCATCCTGTTTCTAACAGTGGCCAATCCAGGCTACAAGGACCTGGCAAGTACCCAAAAACTAAGTCCTTTCCATGCTACAGTTGCTAGCGATAGCCGCGGCGGCTATCATCCAAGTCAACTTAATCAATAGCAGGCAATGGACTTCTCCAAGAACTTATCCAATCTTTTTTTAAACACAGCTATACTAACTGCACTAACCACATATTCTGGCAACAAATTACAGAGTTTAATTGTGCGTTGAGTGAAAAAGAACATTCTCCGATTAGTTTTAAATGTGTCACATGCTAACTTCATGGAGTGCCCCCTAGTCTTTCTATTATCCGAAAGAGTAAAAAACCGATTCACATCTACCCATTCTAGACCTCTCATGATTTTAAACACCTCTATCATATCCCCCCTCAGCCGTCTCTTCTCCAAGCTGCAAAGTCCTAACCTCTTTAGTCTTTCCTCATAGGGGAGCTGTTCCATTCCCCTTATCATTTTGGTAGCCCTTCTCTATACCTTCTCCATCGCAATTATATCTTTTTTTAAATGCAGCGACCAGAATTGTACACAGTATTCAAGGTGCGGTCTCACCATGGAGCAGTACAGAGGCATTATGACATTTTCCGTTTTATTCACCATTCCCTTTCTAATAATTCCCAACATTCTGTTTGCTTTTTTGACTGCCGCAGCACACTGAACCGACTATTTCAATGTGTTATCCACTATGACGCCTAGATCTCTTTCTTGGGTTGTAGCACCTAATATGGAACCTAACATTGTGTAACTATAGCATGGGTTATTTTTCCATATATGCATCACCTTGCACGTATCCACATTAAATTTCATCTGCCATTTGGATGCCCAATTTTCCAGTCTCACAAGGTCTTCCTGCAATTTATCACAGTCTGCTCTTGATTTAACTACTCTGAACAGTTTTGTATCATCTGCAAATTTGATTACCTCACTTGTCGTATTTCTTTCCAGATCATTTATAAATATACAAGCCGTTAAGCCCGTTAAAACGGGCAACATTAAATTTTTTTTTCAGTCCATTTTTTAACACAGCACCCTTCTACCCTTTTTCTCCCTCACTCCCCCTTCCCCTCGTTCACTCACCCCCTTCCCTCCACTCAATCTTACTCACCCTCTGTCTCCCATTGCCTCCCTCCCCTCACTCTCACCTCCCTCCCCTTCCCGCCCCTTCCCTCAGTCATTCCCCACCCTCTCTCAATCCCATCCCCTCTCCCTCAGCCCTCCTCCACTCCCTTTTTCTCTGTCTCTCACCTCCCCCTCATTCTCCCCTCTCATTCTCCCTCTCCCCTCACTCCTCCCCACCTCTCCCCCACCCCTGCCTCCCCTCTCTCCCACCACTCTCCTCTCTCCCACTATTCACCTCCCTCCCCCACTCTCTCCTCCCTCCCCACAGAGTTCGCTGCTCCTCGCGGACGCTACTGGCCGCCGCTCCTCGTCGCCGCCATGTTGATATCCAGCTGACGCTCACAGCCCGTAACAACGGGCTACTCTGACCCTCCCACCCCCCACTCACTCTCACCCTCCTCCCTCCCACCCCCACTCACTCTCACCCTCCCACCCCCTCACTCACCCTCACTTCCCCTCTCCCTCCCTCCCCCTCTCACCCCTCCCCTCACTCTCACTCTCCCCTCCCCCTCACTCTCTCCTCCCTCACCACCGGGTTCGCTGCTTCTTGCCGCCGCTGCTACTGCTCGCCACCACCTCTTACTGCCCCTTGCCGATGCCGCCTCCTCTACTGCCCCTCGCCGATGCCGCCGCTACACCTTGCCGATGCCGCCTCCTCTACTGCCCGTCGCCGATGCTGCCACTACACCTTGCCGATGCCGCCGCTACAGCTCCTCGCTGATGTCGCCGCCTCTACTGCCCCTCGCCGATGCCACCACTGCCCCTCGCCGATGCCGCCGCTACAGCTCCTCGCCGCCGCCACTGCACCTTGCCGATGCCGCCACCACTACAGCGCCTCGCTGATGCTGCCGCCACTGCAGCCGCCATGTTTTCAAGCAGCTGACGCTCTGCTGTGACCGTGCTCGCCCACACATGCGCAGTAGAGTTGCTCTCTACTGCGCATGTGTGGGCGAAAAGTAAGGGTCCCAATACAGATCCCTGAGGCACTCCACTGCCCACTCCCTTCCACTGAGAAAATTGTCCATTTAATCCAATCTCTGTTTCCTGTCTTTTAGCCAGTTTGTAATCCACAAAAGGACTTCGCCACCTATCCCATAACTTTTTATTTTTCATAGAAGCCTCTCATGAGGAACTTTATCAAATGCCTTCTGAAAATCCAAGTACACTACATCTACCTGTTCACCTTTATCCACATGTTTATTAACTCCTTCAAAAAAGTGAAGCAGATTTGTGAGGCAAGACTTGCCTTGGGCAAAGCCATGCTGACTTTGTTCCATTTTGTTCCGTCTTTCTATATGTTCTGTGATTTTGATGTTTAGAACACTTTCCACTATTTTTCCTGGCACTGAAGTCAGGCTAACCGGTCTGTAGTTTCCCGGATCGCCCCTGGAGCCCTTTTTAAATATGGGGGTTACATTAGCTATCCTCCAGTCTTCAGGTACAATGGATGATTTTAATGATAGGTTACAAATTTTTACTAATAGGTCTGAAATTTCATTTTTTAGTTCCTTCAGAATTCTGGGGTGTATACCATCCAGTCCAGGTGATTTACTACTCTTAAGTTTGTCAATCAGGTCTACCACATCTTCTAGGTTCACCGTGATTTGGTTCAGTCCATCTGAATCATTACCCATGAAAACCTTCTCCATTTCATGCAGGCTACATGAGGTCTTAGAAATTTATCCAAGAAAGATTGTCAGCTTTTCCATTAAGGATCCATTGCCGGATACAGTAGGCCATGCAGGTGGATTTATACACATTTTGTGTACTTTCCGCACACCATAGAGTGTAGGAACCCATGGATATTTCACAGTTAAGAACTGCTGCTTTTCTGTTGGTCAAAAAAAGGAGCCCTCTTAACTGATCAATAGACACTTTAATTAACTTTAGGGTCTAATTGAAGCTTCAAATAATGTGTGATCGTTTAGTATCTCATTAATATAATCTTGACTGTCTTGAATCAACACTCTGCCTTCCTTATCAGTTGGTTTAGTTAATATGCAAGTATCTGTGGATAATATTCTGAAATGAAGTGAAAGTTCTGAATGTAAATTAAATGTCATCTTATATCTATTTTCCAAAATTGATATGTCCTGAAGGACCAGATCTCAAAATGTTTCATTGTAAGAGTCTAGTGGACCTGGACGAAACCAATTAGATGTACCATGTATGATAGACATGTCAGCTTATAGAAAAATGCAGTTTTATTTGCAGCTTATGAATGAATCAAAAGATGGTAATTCTACTGGATGACATTAAGAACAAAAGACCTCAGAATAATAATTCCTCCCAAGATGGAGACAGATTGACCTAAGGCAAATTAATTATCGCAGACTGACACACACTCTATCTTGTTTGCGGACCCTCCCATTCTACATGCACCTGAGATATACAGGGTCTCTTCATGTCCTCATGGGGCATCTAGATCCGTGGGTCCACAACATCTTCCTAAAAAAGAGATCTTGAAGATGCAGTGTTTTCCAATTCATCTTAGCTACTAGAGTCATTCTCTGCCAAATCATCAAAGGTGTAATCCATTTCTTCTTTAAAGCTCCACAGTTCTGATTCGATAACCAATGATATACCTGATTGGAAGCATAATCATCTTCATCTCTAACATTTTTTGATCCTGATTTGTTTTGTGGCCTCTCGGTATTGTTCTAAAAAATTTTTTTGCTCATTGATTGCTCTTTCAAAAGACATTGAAGCCTTAATTTCATCAGTAAGAATAATAATCTGACTCATAGTATCCTGGCTACTCTTTTTAGTGTAATCCACTATTAATAACATTAAATCATTGAAATATTTATTTAATATTGCTGACCATTTTTGTACAAAAGTATTATCTAAACATCATCAGTGCTTTGTTAATCTGAAGCCCTTGTGGTATCATATATTGCTTCAAATATTCAAATTAGCCAAATGCAATTCTGATCTAATCAGACATTTATTTAAATATAGACCTATTCAGATCATGGCACATCCTTGTTTTCCACACTGGTGTCTTGAAACAATGTTTCTTGCGATATCCATTCCAGATATTCAGTAGTGTAACTAAATGTCTGTTTTAATCGTCTCTAATCCATTAGTTATATATTGTATATAACAGAGGACCAAGAAAACAGAACCAAAAAAATGCAGAGGTGCCCCTATAAACTCCAAAAAGATATATAAAACCACCACTTTCAGAAATACACTATCTGTGCCTTTGAGACCATCATGCAATATATTTTTGGGAGCTTGAGACAATGCCATATTGTTTTGGTTCTGTTTTCTTCATCCTGCTTTATAGAAACATAGAAACATAGAAATGACGGCAGAAGAAGACCGAATGGCCCATCCAGTCTGCCCAGCAAGCTTCACACATTTTTTCTCTCATACTTATCTGTTTCTCTTAGCTCTTTGTTCTATTCCCCTTCCACCCCCACCATTAATGTAGAGAGCAGTGATGAAGCTGCATCCAAGTGAAATATCTAGCTTGATTAGTTAGGGGTAGTAGGGGTAGTAACCGCCGCGATAAGCAAGCTACACCCATGCTTATTTGTTTTACCTAGACTATGTTGTACAGCCCTTGTTGGTTGTTTTTTCTTCTCCCCTGCCGTTGAAGCAGGGAGCTATGCTGGATATGCGTGAAATATCAGTTTTTTTCTCCCCTGTCGTAGAAGCAGAGAGCCATGCTGGATATGCATTGAAAGTGAAGTATCAGGCACATTTGGTTTGGGGTAGTAACCGCCGTAACAAGCCAGCTACTCCTCGCTTTGTGATTGCGAATCCTTTTTTTCTTCACCCCTGTCGTTGAAGCTATGCAGGATATGCGTGAAGCATCAGTTTTTGGGTTTTTTTTGTTTTTTCCCCTGCTGTTGAAGCAGAGAGCTATGCTGGAAATGCGTGATGTATCAGTCATTCTCCCATGCCGTTGAAGCAGAGAGCCATGCTGGATATGCATGGAAAGTGAAGTATCAGGCACATTTGGTTTGGGGTAGTAACCGCCATAACAAGCCAGCTACTCCCCGCTTTGTGATTGCGAACCCTTTTTCTTCTCCCTTGCCGTTGAAGCAGAGAGCTCTGCTGGATGTGTGAAGTATCAGTTATTCTTCTCCCCTGTTGTTGAAGCAGAGAGCTATGCTGTATATGCATTGAAAGTGAAGTATCAGGCATATTTGGTTTGGGGTAGTAACCGCCATAACAAGCCAGCTACTCCCCTCTTTGTGAGTGCAAATCCTTTTTTCCATTTCCTCTTGCTGTTGAAGCTTAGAGCGATGTTGGAGTCACAGTAAGCATGTGTATGTTTATTGAATAAGGGTATTGTGTCCAGGCAGTAGCCATCATTCTGGCGAGTCACCCACTCTTCATTGGCGGCCTCTTGACTTTATGGATCCACAGTGTTTATCCCACGCCCCTTTGAAGTCTTTCACAGTTCTGGTCTTCACCACTTCCTCCGGAAGGGCATTCCAAGCGTCCACCACCCTCTCCGTGAAGAAATACTTCCTGACATTGGTTCTGAATCTTCCTCCCTGGAGTCTCAAATCGCGACCCCTGGTTCTGCTGATTTTTTTCCTACGGAAAAGGTTTGTCGTTGTTTTTGGATCATTAAAACCTTTCAAGTATCTGAAAGTCTGTATCATATCACCTCTGCTCCTCCTTTCCTCCAAGGTGTACATATTTAGATTCTTCAATCTCTCCTCGTACGTCATCCGATGAAGATCCTCCACCTTCCTGGTCGCCCTTCTCTGTACCGCTTCAATCTTGTCTTTGTCTTTTTGTAGATACGGTCTCCAGAACTGAACACAGTACTCCAGGTGAGGCCTCACCAAGGACCTGTACAAGGGAATAATCACTTCCCTTTTCTTACTCGATATTCCTCTCTCTATGCAGCCCAGCATTCTTCTGGCTTTTGCTATTGCCTTGTCACATTGTTTCGCTGTCTTCACATCATTAGACACTATCACCCCAAGGTCCCTCTCCTGCTCCGTGCACATCAGCCTTTCCCCCCCCATCGAATACAGTTCATTCGGATTTCCACTCCCCATATGCATGACTTTGCACTTCTTGGCATTGAATCTCAGCTGCCATATCTTCGACCACTCTTCCAGTTTCCTTAGATCCCGTCTCATTCTCTCCACTCCTTCCGGCGTGTCCACTCTGTTGCAGATCTTAGTGTCGTCCGCAAAAAGACAAACCTTACCTTACTTTCGGACCGATACAGGAAACCCACGGGAGAGCCGGCGAGTGCCCGCTCTCCCAACGCATGCCCAGGCCACTCTCCTGGGAGCGCGATTCAGGAAGAAACAATATGCAAATGAGGGCCTGCGGTAAAAGGAGGCGCTAGGGACACTAGCGCGTCCCTAGAGCCTCATTTTTGACAGAAGTGGCAGCTGTCAGCGGGTTTGACAGCTGAAGCTCAATTTTACCGGTGTCATTTCTCGAACCCGCTGATAGCCACGGGTTCGGAAAACAGACACCGGCAAAATTGAGCATCCATCTTCGAACCTGCGGGCCACAGGCAGATTTAAAAATTTTTTTATTTAAATTTTTTTTTTCTTTTTGGGGCCTCTGACTTAATGTCGCTATGACATTAAGTCAGAGGGTGTACAGAAAAGCAGTTTTTTCTGCTTTTCTGTACACTATCCTGGTACCGGCCAAAATTAACACCTGCCTTTTGCAGGCGTTAATTTCTGAAAGTAAAATGTGCGGCTTGGCTGCACATTTTGCTTTCTGGATTGCGCGGGAATGACTAATAGGCTCATCAACATGCATTTGCATGTTGCGGGCGCTATTAGTTTTGGGGGGTTGGCCCCGTGTTTTCCATGCGCTATTACCCCTTACCGTAAAAATAGCGCGTCAAAACGCGCGTCCAACCGGGAGCTAACAGTGCGCTCGGCCTGAGCGCACTTTACCGTATCGGTCCCCAACAACTGAAGGGAAAATGAAGGAGAGATAAAAAGGGGAAGGTATGGCATGCGCACAGGAGAGTGGCCTTTTATAAGCAGAACGAAGAGAGCAAATAAGCACATATATAAGTAAGCACCAAGCAATCAACTTTATTAAAATTTCTCTCTCCTATCTCCTATTACATATTAGAACGAGAACTTTATATAGGAACCATAAAGAAGTTTTTATTCCATCCAAAATATAAGCAAACTCAGCATATAGCTTTGATATTAAAAAACGTTACCGTTCCCTAATGGCACACCTAAATATGTTATCTGTACCAATCAACTTTTAACCCAATTTGTGCTAGTTGGGATAGCAAATTAACTTAACGATGGTATAGAAAAGTTTTTAAATAAATAGATTTCCTTTCCTGTGGAAAATACTGCAAACCATACTAGATCTCCAGCTGTAACCATTGTTTCACTGATGCCAAGGATACACTACACTTATCACAAACTTTGGCTCTTCTATTTATCTGTGAGCTCTGATTTCAGGTTTAAACATTTTAGGATGAGGACTACACAGCCCTCTGGACTCAACTCTTGATTAATTGAACCCCCTCTCTCCGGTTTAAGGTAGGGTCCTGATTTAATCCAAACTGGTTCACTCATTCCTACATAATGCCGTACCCTCCAAGGGCTTTGAACCACTTCCTGCATATTTTTCTTTAGTTTTCCTCTTTGTGATATAAACTCAGGTGAACACAATCAAAGGAATTATCAGAAGCAAAAAATTGTTAGAGGCTCCAGCAAGATGCAGAACTGTGGGAGAAAAATACTATAGATTTCAGCAAAATGCTTGGAGTGTGGGTAGTCCATCTGGCCCAGTATCTGCTATGTATCATTTTTCACTTTTAGCAAATGTAGCAGAATTCACAGTTATTCTCATTTGAGACATCCTAAAATTAGGCTTTAATTTGTTGGATTTTATCTAGTAAGAGCTCCCTTATCATCAAAGGTAATTATAGAGCTGTGATAAGCCAAAGATAAATGAGGGTTAGTTGCAGGCTTGCAGCTTTTTCTGTTACCTAACGAAATTGCCTTTAAGGGATTGTTGCAATGGGAGAGCTCCTATGTGCATGAGCCTCTTTAAATGGCTGAATACAGCAGTTTGCTGATGGATATGTAAAGAGAACTGATTAGTATGACTACTTCTTTGGCATGAGATCCAGTCTCTCTGCAGTAATTCACCTAGAATATGCTGTGAATCCTTTTGCTAAGAGTGGACCAAAATTGTGTCTATCCAGTCTAACATATTGTATGACAGTTTTTGAATGGCAGGGATTAGATTTCTGCATTATGCTGTTACCCCAAAATCAATCTCTTTTGGTAATATTTAATCTGAGTTTGGTCAGTCCTTGAAGTCTGAACTGTGTTTTGCTTTTTTTTTTTTTTTTTAGTCCAGAATCAGCTATCATTTGAAATGATGATGATCTGTCCTTGAAAACTGAAGTGGTTCATCATTCTTACCTTTGTTTGTTTGTTTGTTTGTTTGTTTGTTTATTTATTTAGGACTCTTATATACTGATATTCTTGTAACAAGTTACAAATCACTTCGGTTTACATTATAACAAAAACCTGTGCAAAAGAATGCATTACATTAAAACAAGGATGAGCAAAACTTGGATCAAATAACATGGTTTAACATGGGGATAACTTGTCAATAGTGTTGAATTCATGGACCCTTGGACTGAGGTAGAGTTAGTGCAACCTACAGGGAGGAGCCCTGCAGGTCCCCAGATGAGGCAGAGGCACAATTGGAGCTTCACTTCTACCAGCCCATGCTCCCTTTGGATTGAGCCTTTGGGTGCCGAGGTCGGTAGATCTTAGGTGGGGGCCTCTGCTGATGGTAGAGAGATCCATAGGAGTAGAGGTAGATCAGGCGAATCTGGAAGTAATCAGAGGTCCCTAGCAGGTGGCATTGAAGAATGTTCAGGAGGCAGGCCAAGGTCAATGCTAGGTATCTGTCCAAAGGGGGAAGGCAGGATGGATAGATAGGACAGGAAGGTAAGGAACAGAAGGCAAGGCACGCTGAAGAACAGAAGAACTGAAGATACAACCATAGGAACTGATGAGCAAAGTCAAGGACCACTGGAACCGAAGAAAGGAGACACTGGAACTGAAGAACAAGGTACAGAGAAGGGCAACCAAAATGATAAAGGGGATGGAACAGCTCCCCTATGAGGAAAGGCTGAAGAGGTTAGGGCTGTTCAGCTTGGAGAAGAGACGGCTGAGGGGGATATGATAAGAGGTCTTTAAGATCATGAAAGGTCTTGAACGAGTAGATGTGACTCAGTTATTTACACTTCGAATAATAGAAGGACTAGGGGGCATTCCATGAAGTTATTTTATTTATTTATTTATTGGTTTTTATATACCGCCGTTTATCAAGATATCACGTCGGTGTACAGAGAACATATTAACATACGCCTTGACGTTATAAAACGTTATAAAAAGTTAGCAAGTAGCACATTTAAGACTAATCAGAGAAAATTCTTTTTCACTCAACGCACAATAAAGCTCTGGAATTTGTTGCCAGGGGATGTGGATAGTGCAGTTAGTGTAGCTGTTTTCAAAAAAGGTTTGGATAAGTTCTTGGAGGAGAAGTCGATTAACGGCTATTAATCAAGTTTATTTAGGGAATAGCCACTGATATTAATTGCATCAGTAGCATGGGGTCGTCTTAGTGTTTGGGTAATTGACAGGTTCTTGTGGCCTGGTTTGGCCTCTGTTGGAAACAGGATGCTAGGCTTGATGGACCCTTGGTCTGACCCAGCATGGCAATTTCTTATGTTCTTATGTTCATATATTGGAACTGAAAAAGGAAGACACTGGAACACTAAGACCGAAGACAGGGAACACTGACAACATGCACTACTCGCAAGTAAAAAGACTTATTGCCGAGGGTAAGAAAGAGGTGTACAGGAAGGCCTTATATAGGCCTAACGGAGTGAGGTCATCAAGGGGCACCTCTGGTACTTTACTGCCATGGGCCCTTTAATAGATGAGCCGTTGGGTGTGCGCGCCTTAGGGGGAGCCTAGATGAGCATTGGTGTCAGGGGACAACGAGTGAAGTTCAGCCCGAGGGGTAAATGCAATAGTTCGCAGGAGGAGCCCATGGACTGCCAAAAACAACAGAATTAAGAGCTTTAAAGAGGGGGGAAATGGAAAGAGTTTGCTTTAATTGTCTTTGAAGTACACATTTGACGCCATCTGACCAGCTAAATTCAGGGTTAGCTGAACAAATGGAGTCTAAAAACCCCAGCATGCTGACAAGTCCTGAGATAGCTGAATAACCGGCTGAAAAGTTATTTGGTTAGTTCAGGAGCCAGCAGGGGCATTCTAAGATAGAACCAAGTTAGCTAAGATAGAGCTAAGTTAGCTAGTAAAGCACCAATTTTCAGCATATAGCCAGATAACTTTAGGCCTGTGCTTTGGCAGTCCTAAAGTTAGCTTGTATCCAACTAATGCTAACATACCCAGATATATTCAGAAGCTAAGGGCCTTATTTGCTAAGACTATCGCATGCTTGCACTACCAGCGCAAGCGTGCGATAGCTGGAAAGTTTAACGCAGGTCTGAGCTAGCTACATCGGGGCGGAGTCGGCCCCGGAAGAGGAGGAGTCGGGGGCATCACCGGGGCCGACTCCGCGAAGATGACACCGACAGCAAAAAGGTGAGCCATTTCACTGCCTGTTTCGCGCAGAATAACTGCACCTTTTATGGGTTAGTTATTCGGCGCAACGCCGACAGCGATCGCACAGTGGCGATGTGATCGCTGCCGCGATCACAGGACCGCCCCCCACTAAGCTTTGCGGCATTAGTGAATCCAGGCCTAACTTTGTTAGCTAGCCAGCAGCTGAATATGGATCTCGAAATTTTTAGAATTAAGAAAGTACAAATAGTAATAAAAGGGAGTGTTTGCAATTCTTAAGAACATAAGAAAATGCCATACTGGTTCAGACCAAGGGTCCATCAAGCCCAGCATCCTGTTTCCAACAGTGGCCAATCCAGGCCATAAGTACCTGGCAAGTACCCAAAAACTGTCTATTCCATGTTACCATTGCTAATGGCAGTTGCTATTCTCTAAGTGAACTCAATAGCAGGTAATGGACTTCTCCAAGAACTTATCCAATCCTTTTTTAAACACAGCTATACTAACTGCACTAACCACATCCTCTGGCAACAAATTCCAGTTTAATTGTGCGTTGAATAAAAAAGAACTTTCTCCAATTAGTTTTAAATGTGCCCCATGCTAACTTCATGGAGTGCCCCCTAGTCTTTCTACTATCAGAAAGAATAAATAACAGATTCACATCTACCCGTTCTAGACCTCTCATAATTTTAAACATCTCTATCATATCCCCCCTCAGTCTTCTCTTCTCAAAGCTGAAAAATCCTAACCTCTTTAATCTTTCCTCATAGGGGAGTTGTTCCATTCCCCTTATCATTTTGGTAGCCCTTCTCTTGTACCTTCTCCATCGCAATTATATCTTTTTTGAGATGCGGCGACCAGAATTGTACACAGTACTCAAGGTGCGGTCTCACCATGGGGCGATACAGAGGCATTATGACATTTTCCATTTTATTCACCATTCCCTTTCTAATGATTCCCAACATTCTGTTTTGAAAGTGTTTGATTTTGATTGTTTCAGTTGACATCTGCATTAACGGGATCTTCTTAATCATTGATAATGAACTTCTGGTTTGAGAGCCACACATGGGATATCAGTGTGGCGCTTTCTGTATGCTCTGCAACTCACACAGTAAAATAGTAAATGTCAGCAGATGATAACCAATTGGCCTGGATATCTCCTGGCTGTTGGTCAAATATATTTGCCGACCTGCAGGAGATCACTTCTTATACAAGTTGATTTTGTCTTTTCCACTGTTTGGTCTTCTACCATTCTAGTTAGATGAGCATAATTATTTCCGTGCCTAAATCAACACTGTGCGTTCCCCACTTCAGAGCAGTCAGAGTTGCCAACCGGCCCACATGCTGTATGGGATGTGAGCCCAGTCCTTGCTTTCTCTGAGATATCCCAATGCAGTCCACTCCTTATATTCCTGCAGAGTGCATTGGGATGAGAGTTATAAAAGGAGGACTGGATTAATGCATCCAGATGCATGTCTGAGTGCATTCTCTGAGCTTTCCCTCCCTTCATCTTCATAATATTACCTTTTGTCTCTAAAGGCAAGCCAAACAGAGCTGTGAGGGTACAGTCCGTGCTTTTCACTGAGCTGTTTCAGTACCATGGAATGCACTTTATCCAGTCTCATCGCAAAGAATACAAGTTGATTCATACTTAAATATAAAGCATGAAAGAGGATAACATAACATTACACTGTCACTGTGCTTTGCTGCTAGTGTGGGTCAATAAGATTGAGATGAAATGTTCTAGGTGTCTTATTCTATTTTTTATAGCTGCTATCATTCCAGCCCTTTGACAATCTTATCCATCTCTTTTTTTTCTTAAGCTCTTAAGGGAAGAGTTTCTCATAATCTTCCCTGCTTGCTAATTCTACCATTTTACGGGTTAATATACTATGTTAAAGTTACTATCTTCTCTTCTTCTTGCTCCTAGTTGTAAGCCTCCTTGTTTTATTGTAACTGCATCTATTGTATGTTTAGGACATATTATCTTGTTCTCTGTTCCGGTTATCATCCCACTGTTTATTGTAAACCGGCTTGATGTGATATTTTCACGAATGCCGCTATAGAAAAAATTTTAAATAAATAATCTTTGTTCTCTATGCATTTTTTTCTGGATTGTCCTGCTCCTCCATAAGGGTTACCCCTCCCTGACTTTCTGTATTGTTCTGCTGTGTTCCAGGTGCTGAATTTTCACCCAGCTTGTGCCTTACCTTTATAAATGTACAGCACTATATGAAAATGGAATAATGATTAGTGAGTAATAGTACTAACAAGTTTCCATAATAGGTATTCAAAATAGTGTTGCTTTTTAACAAAAGGACAGGAATGTATTCTGGGGCTAACTTATTAACCCTATTCAAGATGCTACAGATTTTCATGGAGGTATGAACAGTTTCTCTCCCCTGTTACTTCTGATTGACACAGTGACTCAGCAGATAACTTTAGGTCTGTCTCAGAGCAGTCCTAAAGTTATCTGGCCGACTTAGCCAGATATAGCTGAAAATCATTCAAGATATTTGGCTAAATGCCTTTGAATATGGATCCCATATTTTTTATGTTTTGTTTATGGTTTGTTTTATTGATGTATGAATTATATTTGTATCTTGTTTGATTTGTGGTATTTTACTTTATATACTGCCTCAATGCTGATAAAGTGGTTTTAAGAATTTTTATATGAATAAAATAAATTCCACAAAAATGGAACCGCAACTGATTATGCATTTCACCTAAAATGGGCCTGTCACATAATCTTCACAGAAGGGACTTTCAAAACATTGCTATGTTCAAAGGCTTTGGGAAATTATTACAATATATGCTATTGAATTGTCAATAGGTTTTATCCGCATTAAATGCACTTAATGAGGGTAAGTGCGCCGGTTCTCCATCCCCCGGCCCGACGGCTGTGCCGGAGGCCTCGACCCCGCCCCCGGAACGCCCCCTTTTGCAAAGCCCCGGGATTACACGCGACCTGGGGCTTGTGCGCCCCGCCGAGCAGGGGCAGCTTGGGCAGGTTTTCGGGGGTTACGCCCGTACCCCTTTGAAAATCTGCCCCAAAGCCTGTCATCTTCAGACCCCCAGATGATGCCCCCAGAGACAACACAGGAATGTTAAATAATACTGGTGACAAAACGCACCCCTGGGAAGCCCCACATTTGACCAACTTTGGCAATGACAAGCTTCCTCCAGGATCCACTGAAAATCTTTTTCCCGGTCAGGAAGAGCCACTTCAGAGCATGATCAACAATGTTAGCCTATCTACATCTGTCCAACGGTAGTCGGCTCTACATTTCTCTACCAATATGCAGTGGTGTATGCTGAAAATTGTGCTAACCGGCTAAATTTGAAAGCCTGCCCCAGGAATACCATTTTTTTACATGATTAAATTTGTGTGGCTTGCAATTTCAAGTACACAGATTTAGCCAATTAGAGAAGCCAAGTTTTATAACAAGTAGATCTACACGGCTAAACCCCTCACCCCCAGTACCCTCAGTGCCCAAACTGTGGCAGGCTCCAGAGGCAGTGTTTCTCAGGCTGCAACACAACTGGTTCTCCCTACCTCCAACCACCCTCACATGAGGTTTTTTTTTTCCTCTGGATACTCTCCTTTGTCTCCTGCAACACCAGTCCAAGACCGGTCTGATACTACCATGGGGTAGTATCAGACCGGTAACATCACCAGCCACTGCCTTGAAACTGCGGCTCACCAAAGACGAATGCCACTTGGTATGTCCCTTGGCTTGCCACCAAGTATAGAAATTATGCAGAGTTTTTATGACTTTCTTCTGGGTTTTGCTGTGTGCTAGGAGGTGTAGGGCTATTGAAGTATGAGTCTTCAGTTCTCATCCTATGCCATTTGTGTGCTATGGGAGAGGAAAAGAAATTACTTTAATAAACCCAAGCATCCTTGTTCGATGCCTATTGCTCCTGTGGTAAGCAGTGTTGAGCAAACTGAGTGTTTGCTTTTTACTGAGAATTTGCTTTGAGATATTTTTAATATGCATTCTGTGCAATCTAAATGCTTCATGATAATACAATTTTATTATAGAGCACAATTTAAATGTTTTATGCCTCACTGAGACTTGGCTTAATGAGGGGGAACTCTTTTGTCTTCAATAATCTTGTCCAGGATTTTTTTTTTTTAAACAAACTCAAGGTTTATAAACATATGGAGGGGTGACTGTAAGTTTTTATTCTTACTTGGCTATTCTGAAAAGTGAGAATATCTTATTACCTGCTATAGATTCTATTTTGATAACGTTTGAGGGAAAGGGAAAATTGTTTGCTTGTCATATATAGTCCCCCTAATATCAGCTGCTTTTTGTGAGTTCATTTTCTGAAGTTATTGAACATTTATCTGGTTTTGGTTTTTTTGCAGGAGACTGCTAGTGTTTTGTGATTTTAACATTCACTCAGATAATCCAGTGAGGAGCCCTGAAAATATTTTTTGGAATTATCCTAGTTTCCTCATTGTCCAACCTGCTATGCAGGGCATTCACCGGATTTAATTTTTATTTCAGATTCATTCGTTGATTCATTAGCTGCTTCTCTATATGCTTGGTCTGATCATTTTTTGATGAGCTTTTCTTTAAAGGTCAAATTGGCAACTAATGTGTCTGGGGAAAAAATCTTGAAGTGTAATTTAAAGAATATAAATATGGAATATTTGGCGGAAAGGTTGTGTGTTTTTTCCTAAAAGTATTTCAGATGTCTTCTTGTTTGTGTAAATAGTGCTTTGGAATGAGATTTTTAAATTAGCATTGAATGGAATATTTCCATCAAGAGAAGTATTTCTAAACCTTTGGTATCAACATGGGCTGTACTTGCTAAGATGCCAGGTCCATCACTTTGAGAGAGTAAGGCAGCTAGTGTATGTGGTTAACGCATCTAGTGTAGCTGGGTTTGATTATGTGAAATACTGATGGAGTATATAAGGGAACGTGAGATATGTGGTAATCCCGTTGCTTTCAAACATGGAGATGATGTCATTTCCGGGTAAGGAGTCGTTGGTAATCCGCGTTGGTGAGTTGAGAATAATCGTTTAGGTTATATGGGTATATTCCTTATGGACTCTTGTTCTGACATAGGTGGTGCAGTTTTTAACAACATGAATCTCTGAAGAACTTCATTTGAAAAATTGGCAGTGATATAGAGAGTTTTGAAGGCTTTGGTTGAAGGTAAGGTATTTTTTGTGGGGTTTAATGAAGAGAGTGTTTTGTGGAATATGTAATTCTCTTCAGTTGTATTTTTGTTATAGATGCGGAAGTTCGAATTAAATTAGCTGGGAACTACCATATGGAGAAAGAAAAAAACTTTCGGCAGGTACTGGTAGCATTTTGTAGTTTGGTGTTTGGGGTGGTAACGCTATTGATGCAGTGCGTGATGTAATAGGTTTGGGGTTAAGTTTTGTGTCTGAGTTAGTATGGGGGCGTGATAATAAATAAAAATAAAAATATGCATGTTATTAAGTGACATAGAAACATAGAAACATAGAAATGACGGCAGAAGAAGACCAACCGGTCCATCCAGTCTGCCCAGCAAGCTTCACACATTTGTTCTCATACTTAACTGTTTCTCTTGGCTCTTAGTAACCTTATGTTCTAATTCCCTTTTCACCCCCACCATTAATGTAGAGAGCAGTGCTGGAGCTGCTTCCAAGTGAAATATTAAGTTTGATTAGTTGGGTAAGCGGCAGCATAGCTCTCTGCCATGAAGCAGAGGGCAATGCTGGAAATGTGTGAAGTATCAGTTTTTCTTTTCCCCTGTCATTGAAGCAAGGAGTCATGCCGGACATGCACCGAAAGTGAAGAATGCCTTGAAAGTCACATTAACTATCATCAAATATTGAAAAGCCTAATAATTGGTAATACCTATAAGCCCATGAACCCATCCCTGTTTTTTTTTCTTTTTTTCTTTTCTTTTTTTAATTGGGAGATGGATGCCCTTCATCCTTCTACTCTGTGAAGGTGGACACCTACCACCGGCCACTGGCATCCCGCTCCGTTAATGCCTCTGTGGCTACTGCCGCTCCATGCAGTGTTTTACTACCTGCTCTTTATATGCGTCCTCTAGAACTGATGGATCCCATCCCTGGGTTTTTTTATTATTTATTTAATTGGGAGATGACAGCCCTCCATCCTTCCGCTCCGTGAAGGTGGACACCTACCACTGGCCACTGGCATCCCGCTCCGTGAATGCCTCTGTGGCTACTGCCGCTCTGTGCAGTATTTTACTACCTGCTCTTTATATGGACACCTACCACTGGCCACTGGCATCCCGCTCCGTGAATGCCTCTGTGGCTACTGCCGCTCCGTGCAGTATTTTACTACCTGCTCTTTATATGTGTCCTCTAGACCTGATGGATCCCATCCCTGTTTTGTTTTTTGTTTTTGTTTTTTATTTAATTGGGAGATGACAGCCCTACATCCTTCCGCTCCATGAAGGTGGACACCTACCACTGGCCACTGGCATCCCGCTCCGTGAATGCCTCTGTGGCTACTGCCGCTCCGTGCAGTATTTTACTACCTGCTCTTTATATGTCCTTTATATGTTACTCTTTATATGTCCTATGAATCAATTCTTGATATATATTTATGTGTAATTTATTTATAGTTTTGAAAGAAGATGAAGTCCCGCTCAAGGGACTATATTTGACATATTTAAGAACCCGGATAAAATTTGTCTGGTAGAAGATTTTCAACATATGGATGAGATTTACAAACATACCCGTTGAGAGATATACAGGGTTTGTTGTATTTTGACGCTTTAGTCCTTCCCTGAAGAAGCCTTTGAGAGATCAGGCGAAACAAAGATATTTGTTGGACTTTATGTGGACTAACATCTATACAAAATACTATTTATAGAAAAAGCAGTTGCACTTTAGGATTTTATAAGGATTACTATCTATGTTGTGATTTATGCAAATTACTATTTAAAGAAAAAGCAGTTGTACTTTATATAAATTGTTTAAGATTAAGATAAATATATTTGGAGAAAAACATTTGCACTTTATGTAATTTGTTTTTTGAATAGACACTATGTATAAAATTTATATCTTTATATACATTACAAGTGATACATCGTTCCTGTTTTTTGATGAAAAATGTTTTTATGTGGGTGTATGTATGAGATGGATGATTGTGCTAGATAGATTTTATTGTTAGATAGGTGAATGTTACATATGAATAAAACAAATTCATTTGTTGAAGAGATCCTCTTTTTTGTAGTATTTATACATTATTGTGTCTGAGACTCAGCATGTGTGTGTATGTATGAGAGAGAGCCTGTGTGCCTCTGTATGTGTGAGAACCTGTATATAAGGGTGGGTGTGTGTGAGAGAGAGAGAGAGAAGGTGTGAGTGAGATCCTGTGTGCATGCTGTGAGAGAGAGAGAGGGAGTGTGATTGAGAGCTTGTGCCTGTCTGTGAGAGAGAAGGGATGTGAGTGAGAGCCTATGTGCATATGTGTGTGAGAGAGAGAAGGTATGCATGAGAAATTGTGAGTGCCTGAGCACATGTGTATGCATGAAATAGCTGATATGCATGAGTGTATATGTGTGAGAGCGTTTATGCCTCTGTGTGTGTGAGAGAGAAGGAATATGTAAGAGCCAGCTTGCATATGTGTGTGAGAGAGAGAGCCCGTGAATGTAAGAGAGAAGGGGTGTGTGTAAAATAATTGGTGGGTGTATGAGAGGAGTGTATATATAAAAAAGAGAGGATAAAGTTTGTGTAGCGCCCCCCCCCCCCCCCAAATCTATCACAATGCCAGGATAGCATGACATCAGAATGTCCCAGGTATGGAAAGTGAGGAATTTTTTTTATTCTTATTAGTTTTAATTGTTGGGTATTATTTGATGTCTGTTGCTTTGAAACATTTTATTGGTTTCTGATAACTTTTTAACATTTTTTAATTGTATTGAATGATCTATTTGTCAGCTGTTTTGAAATATTTTTTATTTCTATTAGTATATTGTTCTAGTATGATGTTATTTCTTGATTTTATTATTATTTTATGAGGACTAATGATGTTTCTGTTTTTCCATTGTTGTACTACATACAAAGTCTAGCTTATTGCAGTTGCCCAGTTTAATTTTTTTATGTGCATATTTCTATTTCTGTTTTGGTATCTTCATTCTGTATTTGATGAGGGTCCATCTGAATTTTGTATACGTGACTGAAGTGAGTTTTCTGCTAATGTGTAGTTTCGGTGAGGAAGTTTAGGGCAGCCTGGCTTGTTCTGTTTTCCTAATAGGAGGTTTATTGGTGTTTTAGGGTCTGAAGTAGTAATTGAAGTGTTGCCTTTTCATAGGTAAGGTTGTTACTGTTCGAGTGCTGGCAGTTAGTGCTGTTTTGGTATGGGATGTTTACTATATTATAATTGATTACTCATGGCTTTCTGAGGGCCAAGCCCACATCAAACACACTTTATAATATGCTTGATACTATATGGGACCAAGTGTCTTTTTTGCAGGGTTTTCTGGTTGGCCCCACAGTAGTGCATATAAAAATAATTGTGTATGATACGGGCTGGGAGGGAGGGGGCGCAAGGCTCTAAGGTTCACCTAGGGCATTTACCTGGAGAAAGTTCACCACACACAGACTGCCATAATGCTCACATTTCTCTAGGTGCAAATGCTGGGAAAATGTGGGCAGCAGGGCTTAAGGTTCCTGGGAGTGTGGTAGGGTTGCCAGCTTCCTTGGAAATATTATCACTGACACACTGTTTGCCATTCCCTTGGAAACTCTGACCCTTGCTTTAGCTTTCTTCAGGTACTCGGTTTGATGGTGGCAACCCTGGAAGTGGTACCATGTTCAAGAGTGCATATATGTCCTCTTAAGCACTCCCTACTGTCTTGTTGGAGCTCACAGTCACAGGACTATTCGGTTCAACTCCACTTGCTGATGAAAATCTGCTCTCACCTGCAGGAGGTTCATCTGAAAGAGGAAGTTTCCCTGATGTTGCCGGATTGGTTGATACTCACGATGGTGTCTCCAGGGTTGGGGAGTGCACTGTCAGGAGCTAAGGGTACTGGAACACAGAAGAGTCTCTCTGGAACATCAATTGCCTGGAAGCCAGGGCAGTCTGGTTGGCATGCTTGCAGTTCAGCGAAGACTGCAGGGTCAAGCAGTCCGAATAATGTTGGACAATGTAACATCAGTAGCTTACATCAATCGGCAGGAAGGAACCAAGAGCCAGCAAGTGTCGCTAGAAATAGAACAACTTATGGAAGGGCATCTCCAGGTGATCTCCACCTCTCACATTGCAGGAAAAAGCAAAGTAAGAGCAGACTTTCTTAGCAAGGAGAGTCTGGACTCAGGAGAATGGGTGCTGTCAGAAGAGGCATTTTGGATAAAAGTGGATCGCTGAGGCCTTTCATTCCTAGACCTTTTGGGGACTTCTCGCAATGTGAAGGTTTCTCGCTTCTTCAGTTGTAGGAGAGATTCGAAGTCCTTGGGTATTGATGCTCTCGTACAAATCTGGCCAGAAGACGAGCTGCTGAATGCCTTGTCCCTGTGGCACCTGTTGGGCAGAATAGTTCGCAGGATCGAAGGCCAGAGAGGGATGGTTCTCCTGGTGGTGCAAGATTGGCCCAGAAGACCATGGTATGCAGATCTGCAAAGCTTATGATAGAGACTCCCCTTCATCTTCCACTGCACAAGGAGCTGTTGCAGCAGGGGCCTGTCCTTCTCGAAGATCAGACTCAATTTTGTCTTACAGTATGACACCTGAAAGAACTCACTTGTTGAAGTGTGGTTATTCTTCTGTGGTGAATGTCACCTTGCTGCGTGCTCGGAAGTTCTCCACTTCCTTTAACCTATGCACGGGTTTGGCGAGTGTTTGAGGCTTGGTGTGAGGATCGAGGTGTTCTTCCTCATTCGGTGAAGGTCCCTTTCATTTTGGAATTTTAGGGCTGGCCCTTAATACCTTGAAAGTACAGGTTGTAGCTCTTGCCTGTTTCAGAGGCCAGGTCAAGGGTGAATCCTTATCTCATCCTGATGTGGCTCGTTTCTTGAAGGGGGTGAATCATCTTCATCCTACCTTGAGGTTACCAGTTATATTGTGGAATCTTAACCTGGTATTGGATTTCTTGGCGGGCCCTACTTTTCTACCACTGCGTGGCCTTTCCTTGTGGTTATTGCCATTGAAAACAATGTTTCTGGTGGTGATATGTTCTGGCATCGAATTTCCGAGCTGCAAGACTTGTCTTGCTGGGAGCTACATACTGCTCCCTCCTTGCCTAAAGTGGTCTCAGATTTTCACTTGAATCAGTCCATTTCCTTGCTGTCACTGGATAAGGGAAAAGGTGTGGAAGAGTTTCATTTGTTACGTCCTTTGGATGTCAAGAGACATGTTTGGTATCTAGAGGTTTCTAAACCTTTCCGAAAGCGGATCGCCTGTTTGTCCTTCAGTGGGGAAGTTAGCAGGGTGAACCAGCTTTGCGGGCTACAATAGCTCACTGGATTAAGGAGGTAGTCACGGCCACTTATGTGGAGGCTAATAAGCCATTGCCTACTCAGGTTAGGGCTCATTCCACTAGAGCTCAGGCAATGTCATGGGCGGAGGTTAGATTGTTGTCTCTTGTCAACATTTGCCGAGCTGCAACATGGTCCTCCTTTTTCCAGGTATTATCATCTGGATGTGCAGGCCCGGGAGGATGCTGCCTTTGCACGTGCAGTGCTGACTAGATTGCAAGCAGCCTCCCACCCTAGTCTGGAGTAGCTTGGGTACATCCCACCTGTCCTCAGTCCATTTGCCTACATGTTAGGAGTTGAGAAATTACTGCTTACCTGATAATTTCGTTTTCCTTAGTGTAAACAGATAGACTCAGCTTTCCACCCTTGGCTGCCGAATGATTGTGTTATGGTCCTCCTGCATGGCTATGTGTTCCAGGGATTACTGGTAAGTTTTAGTCAAGTCCCAAGATTGCGGTACATACGTTCATTATCTGAGCTCAGTGTTTTCCTGTTGGTTGAGTACAGTAATGGTTGACTGTTTTTAATCAAGTTTTATGCTCGTCTGTTTACAATTGCTTTTGAAGAAAATACTGGCAAGGAAAACAAAATTATCACTTTCAAACAGCTGTGAAACCCTTCTCACAGCCCTTTCAGCAATGGGATTCAAACAGATAGTCAACAAACCCACACATAAAACGGGTCACACGCTGGACCTGATTTTTGTCAACAAAGGCATTATGACTACATCTCACCTGAAGAGCAAGAAGGTACCTTGTCAGACCACACCCTCATCTCTACTTCATTCTCGCTGAAAGAAACCAGCGCTCCTCACGTACCCTCACCCTCCTTCCCTTACAGGAGATTATGCTCCTCTGAAGACCTCAATATCCACTTGGCTTCACACCTTCCCCTCATAGACCTCTCCGATCCAAACACTGCCCTACGTTCTTGGAACAACATAACAGAAGCTATAGCTAACAAGCTCTGCCCTCCATCAATAAAAAAAATCCCACCCTAATGCCTCCAATAGACAACCTTGGTTCACCAATGATCTGAGAAGGCTAAAACAAAGTTTAAGACAGAAAGAAGCAAAATGGCATAAAACCCCATGCGCTAGCACTCTATCTGCCTACAAATTTACATTACATCAGTACAAGTCCTACACCTCAAAATTAAAAACGGATTATTATGTGTCTAAGATTCACAACCTGGTCTTTGACGCCAAAGCCCTCTTTGCCTATGTATCAAGTCTCACCCAGATCAACCCCCCGAAATTCCCAGTAATCTAACACAATCCAAAGCCGAAGAACTCGCACTGTTTTTCCAAAATAAAATCATCAGCCTCCTAACCCAACTGCCCTCCAACATCGCCACCCTCCCGACTTCTCTGCAGCCCTCCTTCAAAAACATTTGCCTTGAAGCCTTTGAACCCGTCTCCTCTACTGAGATACAAGTCATTCTAAGAAGAATGAAACCTGCCTCTCATCCTGTGGATCATATCCCCACCAAACTTCTTTTGTCAATTCCAGACTCCATCTCCAAAACACTGGCAGACATCATTAAATGCTCTCTATCCCAAGGTTCCTTCCCAGACGACCTCAAATTGGCCTCAATCAAACCTCTCCTAAAAAAACCAAACCTTGACCCTCAAGACCCTAACAACTTCAGTCCAATAGCTAACCTCCCCTTCATTGCTAAGATTATGGAAAACTAGTGAACTCTCAACTATCAGACTACATCGAAGATAACAAACTCCTATTCGCTTCACAATACGGCTTCCGCAAAAATCTAGGTACAGAATCCCTCCTTACCTCCCTGACAGACTATCTCATCATGGGTCTAGACAAAGGTGAATCCTTCTTACTGATCCTACTAGACCTTTCTGCAGCTTTCGACACGGTCAACCACTCCATCCTCATTAACCAGTTATCCTCCATAGGAATTACTGGCACCGTTCTATCTTGGTTCAAAACCTTTCTTAACAACAGAGGTTACAAGGTCAAACTCCAGAACAAAGAATCAGTACGCTACGACTCTACCATAGGAGTCCCACAGGGCTCCTCATTGTCTCCGACACTATTTAACATTTACCTTCTACCGCTTTGCCAACTCCTCACCAACCTCAACCTAAAACATTTTCTCTACGCAGATGATATCCAGATCATTATCCCCATTAAAGACACATACTCGAAAACACTTGACCATTGGGAAACCTGCCACCAAGAAATCAAACACCTCCTCAGCCTAAACCTTGTACTAAATTCCTCCAAGACCGAACTTCTACTCATCTCTCCTGAGAACAGCAATTCTAACGCTACTCATCCAGCCAACCTACCAACCACTCAAGTGAGAGACTTAGGAGTGATAATAGATAATCGGTTGAACTTCAAGGCTTCCATCAATAGAACTACTTAAGACTGTTTCTACAAACTCCAAGTGCTAAAAAGGATTAGGCCTCTCTTCCACGCTCAAGATTTCAGAATGATCCTCCAAGCAATTATTTTCTCAAAGCTAGATTACTGTAACTCTCTCTTACTAGGTCTCCCTTCATCCTACACCAAACCGCTTCAGATGGTACAAAACGCAGCAGCCCGTTTACTGACAAACACCAGGAAAAAAGACCACATTTCTTCAATCCTAAAAGATCTTCATTGGTTAACAATACACTTCAGAATCATCTACAAATCTATCTCTGTTATATACAAAACCATCCATCAACTCACCACACTTGACCTGCAAATCCCCCTCCAGATATACAACTCTTCAAGACCTACCAGAGACGCATACAGAAGATTTCTCCAAGTACCTCCCGCCAAAACAACCAGACATGTTACCTTAAGAGATCGAGCCCTTTCTACAGCTGGTCCACTCTTATGGAACTCCATCCTACCCGATCTCAGACAGGAGCCCTGCCTCCCAACCTTTAGAAAAAGACTTAAGACTTGGCTGTTCAAGCAAGCCTTCCCAGACACAAACTAATGCCTTCACCTTCTACATATTTAAAACAAGCAGCTCTTCTCCATCTCTTTGTACATAGTTTTAGCCGTTGCTAATCTCTTCCTTTATTTCCATCTTCTCCCAGTTCATCAGTCCTTGTTATTTGTAACTGCTTTTTCCTGCACGATAGTTCCAGTTTGATGTATTTATTGCACTCCTGTTTATATGTAAACCAGCATGATGTGATTTATCATGAATGCCAGTATATAAAAACCTTAAATAAATAAATAAGTAGTAATTTCTTGATCTGTCCTGCCTTCTATAAAAGACAGAGGCAAAGCAGCAGGAATCCTGACAGGCCCGTGCCTCCCACCTCCTTCACAATCAGGAGACCAGCGAGCCCCCTGGCAGGAAGATTGGAGGTGCATGATTGAAAAGTGGAGGCAGCCCTTGTGCCCTTCCTGCCACCTCTCTTTGCTTTCAAAAGCAAACATAATCAATTGTGTTCAGTTTTCTTTGCTTTATATGTGTGAATTTGCTGTATTAATTTTGAGGTTTTGTATGGAATATTTTTACAAAGCTAAATTTGCCTCATTTCAAGGTATGATAATTTAGAATTAAAGAAGATTCTATTGCTCTCAACATATCACACTTTAGGAGGGTTTTACTTACAGAGTCATAATATTTCTGTGGTACTGACCTATCATTGTATTAGCCCATACCTACTTTCATAATACCATATAGTTTGCCAGGTACAGTATCAGGTATATCTTTCTCATCAAGTATATCCATTTTCTATGTGTGTTTCTTTACATCTATCAGATGAAGAGGATTCTTCCTGAAAAGCATCTGCCTCAATAAATCTGTTTCGCTCACTAAGGTCCGCCAGCCTCTGTTGTTTTTGTCACTACAGACTAACATGGCTGGCTGCCCCTCTAGCAGCATATGTTTTCCATGTCTTTGTAATGAATATCTTCCATTACATCACTGTCATCTGAACATGTCGCTGAATGCACATTGGGTTATCCAACCTGCGTAAATACAAGTCAGAGAGAAACAGGGAAGCATTTATGTTCCATTTAAGTCCATACCAATCTGATACAGCTTAGAACAAGTTTGCCCAGAGAAAGAAATAGACACAACACAATTATTGAAACATACCTCCCACAGTTTTGAACCTCCTGTCCAACAGGGCTGGCCAGGCTTGAGCATGCAGCGGAAGTTACGCGCTTCTGCTCCATGGAGGCAGGGAAGTCGGCCACCACCACTATGACAACCCCAACTGGAGTAAAAGCAACGCTGAGGGTTAATATCGGTAGAGGCTTTCCTCCGGCCCCTGATCCACAAAGGAACTGGTGGAGTTGTAAAGTTGTTAAAAAGGAAGGAGAAGGGGGGAGACTGTAGAGGCTCTTCAGGAATAATATAGAACAGGGCTTCAGATAAACTCGCCGTCCTGCAAAAGTATGCTGTGTTGGATCCATTTTCCCAATTGGTGTGGCTTCAGGAGGGCTTTACTTGCAGAATCACAAAATATATTACAGGGCAGAATAAGTGCAAAAATTGTTCCCTTTTCTTTAACAAGATGGACATTCTTAATATTATTTTGTCTTAGAAGGAACATAGCAGTATTTCTGAACTTCAGATTCTTCTTTTTTTTTTTTTTAATTTCCAACATGTTCGATATTAAACCTCCATATAACACCATTAGATGTATATGCTCTACATTGAAATTTAATTTGTAAAATACATTCAGGCTGATACTGTAAAACGTGCGGGAGAGCCGGCTCACCGTGTTGAGCGCCCGCTGTCCCGACACACGCCCAGGCACCTCTCCTGGGCGCACGATTCTCTATTTAAATGGGATGTCGCGCTATTGTCCCTAGCACCTCCTTATTAGCAGTAGAGGTGGCTGTCAGTGGGTCCAACAACAGACGCTCAATTTTACCGGCTTCTGTTTTCAAACCCGCTGACAGCCACAGGTTAGGAAAATGGACGCAGGTAAAATGGGGCATCTGTTTTTCTAACCTGCTCACTGGTGGGCAGATTTTTTTTAATTTAATTTTTTTAATTTTTGGTTCCTCCAACTTAATATCGCTATGGTAATATCGTATTTTCTGCTTTTCTGTACACTTTTCTGGGTTGCTCAGATTTTAACACCTGCCCTTGGGCAGACATTAATTTCTGAGACTAAAATTTGTGGCTTGACTGCACATTTTACTTTCAGTATCCCGGTCATTTGCATGTGATGAGCGCTTTTAGTTTTCAGGGGGTTGGCCGTGCCTGTTCGACGCGCTATTACCCCTTACAGTATAAGTGGTAATAGATGGATGTCGAAAACGTGCGGCCAAACAGGTGCTAAAAGGTGCGCTCAGCTCAATTGAGATGGAACAAAAAGCATTGGAGCGTTACCTGCTAACTGGCGCTCATCCGCTGAGGAGCACAGGTTAATGGCCTTTGTAATCTGACAGCTTTCCCAGCAGGGAGTGACAGCGTGTGAGCCATTCGTTGCGCAAATCGTGCTCTCCGTCCAGCGACCTTATGAATTCAGTTGCTGTGGTACAGGGTGGGCATTAATGCTTACATTCTTTATTCCACAGGTTCGAGACCTTTGAAGTGAACAGCTTTGAGCAGTTTTGTATCAACTATGCAAACGAAAAGCTGCAGCAGCAGTTCAACTCGGTAAGGCTGGCTTCAGAGCATTTCTGGAGGCCTGAGTGCCATCAACTTCTCAGGTAGCGCATTAAGACAGTAACGTTAAAACGAGTGTCTGAGTGCCCAGATATGTGCATATGCGCTCGCGAGCACACATACGCAGAAATTATAAATGGTGTGTGCAGTTGCACACGTACGATTTAAAATACTCCTATCGCGTGTATGTGCGCCCCTGATTTTAAGCGGTTACTCGAGCAAACAATTTGTTTACCTTCCTTAGGACCTTTTTGACTTTAACCCGCGCAGGAAAGTGGTTTTTAAAACATGTTCAAGTGAAGGACATTCCCAGTTTTACCTATTAGGCCACGTTTACCCAGTCCATCTTGAGGACATCCAGACCTGTGTAGTTCTTCAGCCTGCACTCCCCCCACTTTACCCAGACCCCTCACCCAATCATTTTAGGCATAAAAAGAGATTTCTGCAGACTTGCACCTCATCATAGTGCCAGTCCTCCTCTCTTGCTGTCTGCCTGGTCCTTGCTGAATAGATCGTAGCCTGTATATCCCAGTAATGGTTTTCTGTGTACCACATCTCTGTCTCAGCTTCTTCCATGACTGCCTCTAGATCCGGGACTTTCATTCCCATACTATGAACATTAGTGTACATAGCTTTCCAGATGTTGTCCTCTTTTTCCCATTTCTATGCAAATGTTTAATGTTTTATTTACCATAGGGCTTTCTTTACCCATCCCCAATGATCCTAGTTTAAAGCCCTCCTCAGCAGGTTTGCCAGTCTGTGTTGGAAGACACTGCACCCCTTCTTCAACCCCATCTCTGCTCAGCAGTCCTTGAAACATCATCCCATGGCCCAGGAAGCCGAAAAACGCTCTTGTCAGCACTATCTAATGCGAGCTTTCAAGCCTGGGCCTTTATCTTTGCTTTGGAGGATGGAGGAGAATACCACCCATGCACCTCTCTGTTTTACCCTCTACCAGAGCCATGAAGTCACTTTAGATATGATCTGTCTGATCTGTAATATCTTGGATTTTGGAACCTCACAGCACACCTCCCATGACAAAATGCCTGGTTGGCAGATGGATGCCTTCATACCCCTCAAGTGAATCACCAATCACCACCTCCTAGGTGCAGTGGTTGTTGAGCCTACAGCTTTGTCATTTGCATCTTTAGAACTTTTTGTGCTGAAAAAGATTTGCTTCTTGTTTCTTTCATATATTAGTGTCTCAGTCATACCTGCTTCCCTTCCATCTCTTGGGTACTTGCCAGGTACTTATAGCCTGGATTGGCCAATGTTAGAAACAGGATGCTGGGCTTGATGGACCCTTGGTCTGACCCAGTATGGCATGTTATTATGTTCTTCTGTAGGAGAAGTCCATAAACTGCTTTAATCAATAGGGAATAGCCACTGCTTGTTTCTGGCATTAGTTGCATAGGATCTATTTAATGTTTGGATACTTGCCAGGTACTTGTGACTTGGTTTGGCCACTGTTAGAGACAGCATACTGGGCTTGATGGACCCTTGGTCTGACCCAGTATGGCAAATCTTATGTTCTCATGTTCATATCTTGATCTTTAAATAATAATCATTTGGATTCATAAGGCATCCTTTACCCCAGATGGGTTCCCAGCATGGAGCTGTTATAACTTCAGACGCAAGTATGCAAAGAGTTCTGCAGTGTCAAACTAATTGACAGCACAGTTCTGGTCTAGTGACTGAGTTTTACTGAAATGTAAATGGTTAACTTATTTTATCTTTATAGAATTATTGAAAAATAATTCAAAGTGTTTTTCACTTTGTCTTACTGTATGTTGATTCAAAACAATATATGAAGTAATTTATAGCAAATGGAAATTAATTTTTCTTGTGTAAAATATGAAAAAAATCCTTTTTTTTTTTTTATTTCTTTACCATTTTCCTTCTAGCCGGTGTCCCTGGATAAAAGGGCAACATCCCAGTCTAAAACACCCATGTTCATTGCCTTAAATACAGGCCATTAGTGTCTGGGGCACACTGCCTCTGCTGTGCTGCAGACCTCAAGTCTATACACTACTAGGAAATCAGAGTACTTAGGAGCATCAGTAATCTGTTCAAAATATGTACTCACAAAGGAAAACAGAGACAGGGGGAGCAGGGAAGTTTAACAGCAAATGGACTAAGTTGCTAGAAGTTAATTGTGTTTTGTGATCACAGCATGTATTTAAGCTGGAGCAAGAGGAGTACATGAAGGAACAAATCCCATGGACCCTGATAGATTTTTATGACAACCAGCCCTGCATAGACCTGATCGAAGCAAAGCTTGGTATCTTGGACCTGCTGGACGAAGAGTGTAAGGTAAAGAAAACACACTTACCTTGTATATTCTGTTGCATTCCTTTCTATTCAGGTATTTGTTGTTGGTGCTTTTATCTAATTTCCTATTTAACCAAATGGTACAAACAAAATGTAACACATTTATGAAGAAATAAACCCATAAGTAAAATATTGAGCAAAAGGTTATTGAAAACCAATGCACTTTTTAAGCCTTTAACAGAAAAAGAGCAATGACGGGTGAAGAATCTATCCCAGTGTGAAGTGAGCCAGTGGTGAGAAGCACCGTAAAGTAAGAAGCACATGGAGGTTTGAGAACCAGGGATTTGGTGGGGAGGGGAAGAGGATTGGGATTGTTACTGTCTCGTTGGAGTAGGTTCCTAAACTGGGGATTGCAAAAATGATGTAGGTCTGTGACGTGAGCAATGCGTTTAAAAAAAAAAAAAAAAGTGTTAATTCACTGCAATTAGCACTGCACACTTAGGGCTAGACCTAAGTATTTTTGGCCCTTCCCTTATGTACACAAGAAACAGCAGGGCAGAAAGCAATCCCAAGTGTCTATGTATTTCCAGACTTAGAATATCTTTTAATCATAATTCTCAGATGTATCATCAAGAGATTTCCAAATCTGATGACAGAGTTACACGGCCCCCCCGACGCAGACTGTGTTTCGTACAGAGAACTGCGTTGGGAGGGACCCAGAATCACAACTTTGCAAGCTGTTTAATAGCTGCTGGGAGACCATATGATTCTGATAGCAAAATAATTCCAGGGTTCAATACGTGTATAACGGATGCAATGAGGACTTGTGTATACACTTAAGTAAATCCAATCAGTCCACCATTCTGCACTTGTTTAAAGGTGGTGTCTGTGCCACTGGCTGCTCCAGCCCTATGGGCAGCCAGTGCAGATCCTTCAGTAAGGAGCCTGTGTGAGAATGCGGACAGATCTGAAATAAGAGGTGGGCATTAGAATTCAATATCTGTAGCATAGATATGAGAGAGATAATGTGCTGTCTGAATATCTACATGAGACAAAACACTGCATATAATAATAGCTTGCAGTTTTAGAAGAAAGAAATTTCTATCAGAAACTTTAAGCAAAAGGAGCTAGAAAGTTTTGAAAGTCACACCTCAATCTGATGTTAAAAGGACAGATTTGTTCTAGATTATCTTTAAATTATAGAATGAGCTGGTCTAAATCAATGCAATTTTAATTCTTGATACATGTGCACTGAGAAGTGGAGATAGTACCATTGCATAGCGAGTGGGAGTTGGGGGGGGGAAGTAACCAAACTGTTTTGTTGGGGTTCAAATTTGAGGTAAGGACGCTTCGTTGTACTGGGCTGGCACTGGATTGCCCTGATCAAAGACTTATTATAGACTGCAGAAAGAGTTTACAAAATAAAAATAGGTATGCATGCTGACTGCATACAGATGAGATACAAAATCAAAAGAAAGATCTGAGAGAGCCTATAGACCATTCACTAGTGAAACGAAGAGTTGATCTAAAAAAGAAGCCAACCATGAGTGGACAGAGATGACAGAGAACCGTTAACCTCTGCAATTGCTCATACTCAAGTATGTATCAACTTTGGTCTCTATCAGAGTTCAAGAGAGCGTGGGACAAGCATAGAGGATCTCTGAGGGGAGTGGAAGGAACTATAAAGTTGAGCATGAGACGCGGCTAGGCGGACTGGATGGGATGTTGGGCCTTTCTCTGCCACCATGCTCCGTGTTTCTATGAATGTAATGATATCTCTGCTCTTGTAAAGTACGCTGGGCAGTGTGCTGTGAACAGTTCTTAACATTTTTCCCATAATGCAGAGGTTTGCGCGCCACCTTTGCTTAACACGTTTTGAATGTCTCCGTGTAGTGATTTGCCTGCGTCTGATTTACCGGGGGTGGGGGGCACTGTAATCTGTTTTGAACCTGCACAGGAGGTTTAGAGTGCTTAGTGGGCAGGGTCAGCAAGGGCAGTCAGTTGGGCACGCTGTATGTTAACTTCCCTTTTTTACAACATCAGCAACCAGCTTCACTCCCATAAGGTGTAAAGGATGAGGCTTGCAACTATATAGTTATTAACCCTTTAATGACTGACAACTTGGCATTGTGCCAAAAGGCTCTGGATTAAGTAGCCAGCTTCCTTTTAAGATACCCTTGTAAATGTTTGGTTAAATATCGGGATAACAGCTTTCTTTTTTTAAATGCCTGAACAACTGCAAGCCTTTATTAATTATAGGAAGCTATTCTGTTCTCAAAATGGGTCAACTAATTTGGAGTTTCTTGAAATGTCTGCAGGATTTTCATGTTCTTGCCAATTTCTTATAATTATTTCCCGATTCTTTTTTTTTCTCCTCAGTTTCTGCCCCCTCCTTTTTTTGGGGGGGTGGGGTGGGGTGGGCTTTTTGTGGTCTAATGAGACGTAATATTTTTTCTTTGTTTTATTGCTGACATTGTTTTCATTGTGTAACTGTGCAAAATTTATTCTTTGTAATAACTTTTAAAAATTAATAAATATAAACAAAAAAATCACAGAGTCAATAGACTCAATCTATGAATGCTCAAATTAACACTATGATAAAAAAAAAAAAGAAATTGCCATGCTGGATCAGACCAAGGGTCCATCAAGCCCAGCATCCTGTTTCCAACAGAGACCAAACCAGGCCACAAGAACCTGATAAGTACCCAAACACCAAGAAGATCCCATGCTACTGATGCCAGTAATAGCAGAGGCCATTCCCTAAGTCAGCTTGATTATTAGCAGTTAATGGACTTCTCCTCCAAGATCTTATCCAAATCTTTTTTAAACCCAGATACACTAACTGCATTAACCACATCCTCTGGCAACAAATTCCAGAGATTAATTGTGCGTTGAGTGAAAAAGAATTTTCTCCGATTAGTCTTAAATGTGCTACTTGCTAAATTCATGGAGTGCCCCCTAGACTTTCTATTATCCGAAAGTGTAAATAACTGATTCACATCTACTCTTTCAAGACCTCTCATGATTTTAAAAACCTCTATCATATCCCCCCTCAGCCGTCTCTTCTCCAAGCTGAACAGCCCTAATCTCTTCAGCCTTTCCTCATAGGGGAGCTGTTCCATCCCTTTAATATCATTTTGGTCGCCCTTCTCTGTACCTTCTCCATCGCAACTATATCTTTTTTGAGATGCGGCAACCAGAATTGTACACAGTATTCAAGGTGCGGTCTCATCATGGAGCGTTACAGAGGCATTATGACATTTTCAGTTTTATTAACCATTCCCTTCCCATTCTGCTTCCCTCAGTGAGATGCAGCTTGAAGTTAGCAAGTAACTCATTTAAAACAAATCAAATAAATTTCTTTTTCATTCAGCGCATAGTTAAACTCTGGAATTCATTGCCAGAGGATGTGGTTACAGCAGTTAATGTAATTGGATTTAAAAATGGTTTGGATAAGTTCCTAGAGGAAAAATCCATAAACTGCTATTAATTAATAAGCAATGGTATCTTGAGGTTTATTTAATGTTTGGGTATTTTCCAGATACTTGTGACTTGGATTGGCCACTGTTGGAAACAGGATATTGGGCTTGATGGTCTGATCATCCAGTATGGCAATTCTTATGTTGTTGTGTTTCCATAAAGCAAAATTAATGTTGGGCTCCAGGGTAAACCCCCAGAAGCTCCCTCCAGCAACATCACTGACCTTAAGCCTTAAAAGCAATCACAGCAGGAAAAAAACAGGCATCCAACAACTGCTTTTCCCACAGATTAAAAAAAAAAAAAAGTTAAATCTTCTGGGAGCCCCAGACAAACTGTTCTTGCTCCTGGCTGCCATCTTGCCCTCCCCTTTGGAGCTCTGTACCCCCATTCTTTTAAAAAAATAAATGATTTGGACGATCCATCTGCATTTATAAAAGATAAATGTTCTGTATAGAGCTCAGTTCACCCAAATCAAATTTTATGACTTCTTCTTTCACTGTTGGACCGATATTAAATACATTTGTCATAATTCCCATTTTTGTTGGTTGAGCTTACATAGAGGGGAATTAGGGATTATATTTTGCAATGCCACTTTTGGTAGAATTGAATTAAGAAATATGTTTGCTCGTTACTTAGTAGTATATGGTCATTTTGAACAAAACCGCAATCTGATTAACTTGCGGGCTAGTTTAATAGTGTTATACTGTATAAATTGCTTTAGTTGCTGAAGCTATTACTCCTGACCAGGTCGGACAAATGTCTTTATTAAGGCTCTGTAAATAGCTGTGGTACTCTTGCTGCAATTTATTTATCTATTATTTAGATTTATTACCTTCCTTTTTGAATAAGAAATTCATCCAAGGCGGGGTATCACAAGTGAAGTGGCAACATATAATCCAGTTGGACATAGAATAAGGTGCATGCATTTTTATTAAACTTTAAATCAATATTAATGCCCACTTTCAATAAATGCATAACACAATTAACTGAACTTGAACTAAATACATAAGCATGTGAAACAAAATACTGTTTTAGCAGCGTGTTCAGGCATTTAGTGGAGCATTGGAAGATTATTGCAGGGTTTGTTTTTTTTTAATGCATGTTTTTACAGGTAGAGAGGTTTGCATTAAAGGCCTGTTGGAAAAGCCAGGTGTTTGCGCGCTTCCTGAAATAGAAGTAGCCATTTATTTGGTGGAGCTCTTCCAAGAGGGAATTCCACAAGGCAGCTGTTGCTGTCAAGAAAGATTGTCATCATATATCTGTCCTTTTGATTTCTTTTGTTGTTGGCATTGTATTGGAGGCACCATGTGTATAGGGGACAGTCTTTCTCTCAAGTAGTTTGATCTATCTCCTCTTAGAGCCTTGAAGATCAGTGTCAGAGTTTTGAATTTGGCTCTGTAGGGGACTGGAAGCCCAGTGTATTTTGTTTAGGACTAGTGTGATCTGGCTATGCAGCTTGCATCAGTAGAATTTTGAATGATCTGGAGTTTGTGGAGGGCCCTATCTCCAAGACCCTTGATAGAGCATTACAGTAATCCAGCTTTTCCTGGCATGTAGCCAGATGGACTCAGAACGAATGGGTATAGTATGCTCGTGCTAGCAGTTGGAGACGGATCTGACGTCAGCACGGGTATATATACCCCCGCAGGAAGCGTAGCAACTCAGTAATTTCCGTCTCCAAAGCAGTTTGGAGAGCCTGCACGCTCGCTGAGCGTGTTTCCAATCTACTTTCTATTTTCTACTTTCATCTTACTAAACTTTTACAGCAACATCGAGCCCCGCACTCCTGCGGTGATACCCTTGGGGTCCCTCCCCCAGTTGAGTTTCCCGGGGTGATTTCCGTGATCCTCCGGAGGTTTAAGACCTCGGTCTGGTGGCCAACTCGCGGCAGGGACGTAGCCCCCGGGCGAGGCTCGGGCGTGGCGAGTGAGGCGCCTCTGTCCCGGCGTGGACGAGGCAGCGGGTGCATTTCCTCAAACGCGGCGGTGAAGGTACTTGCCCTCTCCCCCCGCAGCCGGAGACCTGGGGTCCAGACCGGGTTCCAGCCGGGAAGCGCCGAGGATCAAGTAAGGCGTACATCTTTTACTCTTTGGTCTCCGAGGAACGAGGATCGGCGGCGTGGCCTGTAGGCGGCACGCCGTGGAGGGCGCCATTTTGTTGGCCTTGTTCAGGTATTGAGTGCCCATGATAGGCGCCTGTCTATGACTAAGCGCATATTATATGTCATTGTGCGTATATCATATTGCTGATAGCATATTGGATATTATTAAGCGTATATTGCTAACTGCATATTGCTGAGAGCACATTGGATATCATTGGGCGTATATTGCTAACTGCATATTGCTGAGAGCATATTGGATATCAGTGAGCGTATATTGCTGCTGCATATTGTTAAGCGCCTGTTGTGTTAAGCGTATATTGCTGCCGCATATTATTCAGCACATATTGTATTGGGCGTATATTCCTCGATGGAACAGAACGCCTCAACGTCTTCAGTGGCGGCGCCTCCTAATTCCGACATTAAAGCCCTCGGCCTCTGCTCCGCATGCCAGCTTAGAGCCACGCACAGTGAAGAACCTGACTCCCTATGTGCCCAATGTGAGGAGGCTGTGGGAGCCTCGGGCCAGGACCAGTCTCGGCCACGGTTTGCTGACAGTTCCCCAGGGGCTACCCCGGATTTAGCGGGCAGTCTTGACCAACCTGGGATCCCGGGAGACCTGGTACCCCGGCGATTAGAGACCGCTTCCATTTCCTGGGTGGATCTCTTTAAGGGAATTCATGCTTTTGTCCAGATGCAAACAGCTTCCCGTCAAGGCCCTGCGGTTCCTGCTGTTCCTACTGCTGCTGTTGCAGCTCCAGCGGATCCTGTCCCTGGATCTTCACGCCCTTATCGTGGGCAGAACCTTCTGCCTCCGGACGAAGGGGAACTTCTCTCCGGGATTGAGCCATACAGAACCATGAGGCGGTTCTTCCCTAAAGAGGATCTTTCCGACCTGGTATCTCAGTGCCTGGCGGAGTTGGATATTACAGGTCCCAGCGCTACGGTACCCTCTGCGAAGCACCCCCTGCTGGAAGGTCTTCGTCCTACAGCCCGCCATTTTCCATTCTTGCAAGCAGCACAACAACTATTCTAAATAACTACAGATTGCTAAATACCAGCTTTAACAACAGAGCTTTCTGACAGATTGCTAAGTCTCCCTTATCCCAGTTTGTATTCCTTGTTCCATGTACCGCCTTCGAGCGAAGTTCTTTTGCTTTTTTCAGTGTTTCACTGTAAACCGATGTGATTTGTATGTTCGTACAGGAACCACCGGTATATAAAAATTAGAAAAAATAAATAAATAAATAAAAACTGATAGATTTGGAATGGGCTGCACCAGCGGCCTCATTCAAAGGGGGTCGGGCCCTGACAGGCATGTACCCCCTGGCACCGGCTATTCAGGTCTTTCTGGCGTGCCCTCAGGTGGACGCCTTGGTTAGCGCTGTGGTCAAGCGCACTACCATTCCAGTTGAGGGGGGGGCGGCCCTCAAGGAGCCTCATGACCTGCGACTGGACACCATTCTGAAACAGACCTTTGAGGTGGCTGCTCTATCTTTGTGGATCACAACCTGCTGCACAGTGGTGACGCGTTCCTGTTTGTCACAGGTCAGGAACAATGCTCCAGCAGCAGACATGGAGTCAGCTCTCTCGTTCCTCACGGATGCTGCATCTGACCTAGTCCGTACTACAGCCAAGGGGATCTCATCCTCCGTAGCCGCCAGGAGGCAGCTCTGGATCCGGAATTGGTCAGCCGATGCTCCTTCGAAGACACGCCTCACCAGAATGCCCTTTAAGGGCTCTTTTCTGTTTGGCAGCGACCTTGATAGACTGGCCAGCACATGGGGCGCCTCTCCAGTACCTCGACTACCGGAAGATCGGTTCAGAAGGAACCAGCGCGCCTTTCCAAGGCCCTCCAGGGATAGAAGCTCCCAGCGCTTCATTCCCTATAGGAGTCGCTACCAGGCACCTCGTCCTCAGGCCAGCAAGCAGTGCAAGAGTGGAGCCAGCCCGGGTTCAGGTCCCAGCCGGGCCTCACAATGAGAATCCGCCGATCCGTCTGGGGGACGGAGCCATAGGGGGCAGGTTAACCCTCTTCTACCCCAGATGGGTCGAGATTACGTCAGACCAGTGGGTCCTCGCCATCATCCGAGAGGGGTATTATCTGGACTTTCATCATCTCCCTCCGGAGAGGTTTGTGGAATCTTCGTGTCCCATACACAAGAAGGCAGCCTTGGAAGCTACCCTGGCGAGGCTCCTGTCCTTGAAAGCCATCATCCCAGTACCTGCACGGGAAATGAATTCTGGACACTATTCCATTTATTTCATGGTACCCAAGAAAGAGGGCACCTTCCGGCCCGTATTGGACCTCAAGTCAGTCAACCGATACTTACGGGTCCCGAGGTTTCGCATGGAAACGCTGCGCTCAGTCAAGAACGCAGTACAGCCAGGAGAATTACTCACGGCTTTAGACTTGTCAGAAGCCTACCTGCATATCCCGATCCATTCGGATTATCAGCGCTACCTACGCTTCAAGGTTCTGGGACGCCACTTCCAATTCCGGGCTCTGCCCTTCGGGTTAGCCACGTCGCCGCGGACCTTCACCAAGGTGGTCGTAGTGGTAGCAGCAGCGCTCAGACGGGAAGGAATCCTCGTCCATCCCTACCTGGACGATTGGCTGATCAGGGCGAAATCACGGGAGGAGAGCCTTCGGGCAACCTACAGAGTGATCGCCCTTCTGGAAAGCCTGGGATGGGTAGTCAGTCTCAAAAAGAGTTGCCTACAGCCTTCCCAATCACTGGAATACCTGGGAGTACAGTTCGACACCCAGGCAGACACAGTCAGTCTCACTACCAAGAGAAGGTTAAAACTTCAGACGCGTCTCCGGTCCTTGATGGGAGCCAGCCGGCCCATAGCTTGGGATTATCTGCAGGTTCTCGGCCTCATGGCCTCCACCCTGGAAGTGGTACCCTGGGCAAGGGCCCATATGAGACCGCTACAACACTCCCTGCTCTCTCGCTGGAGCCCCCGCTTCCAGAATTATTCCACGCACCTACCTCTGCCGGCCAGAGTGAGGACCCAGTTACGGTGGTGGTTGCAGCCCAACCACACGAGCAGGGGGTCGAAGATGTCCTCCCCCACGTGGACTCTGCTCACCACAGATGCCAGCTTGAGCGGCTGGGGAGCACACTGCGAAGAACTCACCGCACAAGGGCAGTGGAACAGAGTAGAGTCAGGGTGGAACATCAACAGTCTAGAGGCCCGGGCAATCTGATTGGCATGCCTATGATTTGCTCACAGACTGAGGAACAGAGCAGTCAGAGTGATGTCAGACAACGCCACCATGGTGGCATACATCAACCGCCAGGGCAGAACCAGAAGCCGACAGGTCTCTCTAGAGATAGCCCCGCTGATGTCTTGGGCAGAGGCAAATCTTCAGGACATCTCCGCCGTCCACATTGCCGGGAAGGACAACACCACGGCAGACTTCCTCAGCAGAGAAAGCCTAAATCCGGGAGAGTGGCAGCTGTCACCCACAGCCTTCCGGATGATTGGGGATCACTGGGGGATTCCGGACATGGACTTACTGGCGGACAAGTCCAATGCTCAAGTACCCAGATACTTCAGCCGCAAGCGCGATCCGTTCTCACACGGAATCGATGCCCTGGTTCAGCCATGGCCTCCAGGGACTCTGCTATATACCTTTCCTCCGTGGCCTCTACTGGGCGCCATCATCCACGAGATTCAGAAGCACCGGGGCCTAGTTCTTCTGGTGGCACCAGACTGGCCAAGAAGACCCTGGTACGCGGACATGAGAAGACTACTGGCAGGGGAGCCCCTTCCCCTGCCTCCTCTCCGGGACCTTCTACGTCAAGGTCCCATCCTTCACGAGGATCCAGCTCAATTCTCTCTTACGGTCTGGCCATTGAGAGGGCTAGACTGAAGAAAAGAGGTTACTCTGAGCCCGTGATGGATACACTCCTCCAAGCTCGCAAGTTTTCCACATCCCTCACCTACGTAAGGATCTGGAGAGTATTCGAAGCATGGTGCGACACTCATGGCACCAATCCACATGCGACCACAATCCCTATTGTGTTGGATTTCCTGCAAGATGGACTTCAGAAGGGTCTCTCCCTCAGCTCCATCAAGGTTCAGGTGGCTGCGCTGTCTTGCTATGGTCCCAGGAGGGATGGCAAGACCATTGCCACGCATCCAGATGTTTCTCGCTTCCTGAAAGGAGTCAAGCATATTCGTCCGCCACTGAAGTGGCCTGTGCCCTTATGGAACCTCAACATAGTTTTGGATTTCCTCGCGGGATCCACCTTCAGACCCCTTGGGGCCTGTCTCTCCGTTCTCTAACCTTGAAGATGGTGTTCTTGCTGGCAGTGTGCTTAGCACGCCGCATCTCAGAGCTACAAGCACTGTCCTGCCGTGATCCCTTTCTCAGAATCACTCCGGAGGCTATCCATCTTCGCACGGTTCCCTCCTTTCTACCTAAAGTGGTCTCACAATTTCACCTTAACCAAACCATATCCTTGCCTACCACGGCGGGTTTGAAGAAATCTGAAGAAGGGTGGTTACTGCGCCATCTCGATATCGGCAGATTGCTGCCCAGATATCTGGAATTGACACAAGAAGTACGAAAGACAGACCATCTGTTCGTCCTGCACAGCGGAAAGAAACAAGGTGAAGTGGCCTCGCGGCCCACCATTGCCCGCTGGATTAAAGAAGTTATCCGAGCAGCTTACGTAGAGGCTGGGAAGTCTCCGCCTCTACAGGCGGAGACTTCCCATTCTACCAGAGCACAGGTGGCATCTTGGGCAGAATCCAGGATGCTGTCGCCTGCAGAAATATGTAAAGCAGCGACATGGTCCTCCCTCCATACCTTTTCCAAGTTCTACCATCTGGATGTCCAGGCCAGGGAGGACACAGCATTTGCGAGGGCAGTCCTACACGGTCCTCAGGCAGCCTCCCACCCAGGCTGGGAGTAAAGCTTTTGTACATCCCATTCGTTCTGAGTCCATCTGGCTACACGCCAGGAAATGTTGAGATTACTTACCTGATAATCTCCTTTTCCTTAGTGTAGACAGATGGACTCAGCATCCCACCCAGCTGCCAGTGTACATGGGTTTCACCGATTCAAGGTAAGCCATGTCATTTGTTTACATAAGAGCGTCCCCTTTTGCCAGGTGTCGACGCCTTCTGGTTGGGAATGCTGGTGGTCTCCAGCTACTATCAATCGGTCAGGGGAATCCTGTTTCACTTTTCACTGAGTGTCAGTACACACATCCATAACAGCTTTTGCAAGGATGATTACTGAGTTGCTACGCTTCCTGTGGGGATATATATACTCGTGCTGACGTCAGATCCGTCTCCAACTGCTAGCACGAGCATACTATACCCATTCGTTCTGAGTCCATCTGTCTACACTAAGGAAAAGGAGATTATCAGGTAAGTAATCTCAACAGTGTGGTTGCCCAGGTCTTAATTTATGGGGGAACAAGGTGAATTGAAATTGCAGCACTTCTTTTCAGGCTTAAGAGGCAGAGCAGCAGGGGTATTCTCCAACCCTTCCCCCTCCAGGCAGCATGCAGAGAAGAGAGGGAGAGGGGATGAGCCTGGAGTAAACAGAGCAGTCGCTCTGCTCCCTAATCCAGCCCCTCTCCTCTCTGTATTGCAGGGAACAGGAGGCTGGGGGTGAGGGGAAAACCAGGTCCACTGGGGAATTCATGGGGGTCTGAGGATGGAGGATCAGGATTGCCAGAGAAGAGGAAGAGATTAGAGAGGGGCCAATTCTCTGTACAGGTCGCCTCCTCCTTACCTCAGTGATCCTCCAACTCCAGTTTCCACCAGAACTGAACCCCCAGCTGTCCTTCACCCACCACTGCTCATCAAGCATATAGAAACATAGAAATGACGGCAGAAGAAGACCAAATGGCCCATCCAGTCTGCCCAGCAAGCTTCCCTCATTTTTTCTCTCATACTTATCTGTTTCTCTTAGCTCTTGGTTCTATTTCCTTTCCACCCCCACCATTAATGTAGAGAGCGGTGATGGAGCTGCATCCAAGTGAAATATCTAGCTTGATTAGTTAGAGGTAGTAGGGGTAGTAACCGCCGCAATAAGCAAGCTACACCCATGCTTATTTGTTTTTACCCAGATTATGTTATACAGCCCTTATTGGTTGTTTATCTTCTCCCCTGCCGTTGAAGCAGGGAGCTATGCTGGATATGCGTGAAGTATCAGTTTTTCTTTTCCCCTGCCGTTGAAGCAGAGAGCTATGCTGGAAATTCGTGATGTATCAGTCTTTCTCCCATGCCGTTGAAACAGAGAGCCAAGCTGGATATGCGTCGAGAGTGAAGTATCAGGTACATTTGGTTTGGGGTAGTAACCGCCGTAACAAGCCAGCTACTCCCCGCTTTGTGAGTGCGAACCCTTTTTTCTTCTCCCCTGCCGTTGAAGCAGAGAGCTCTGCTGGATGTGTGAAGTAACAGTTTTTCTTCTCCCCTGCTGTTGAAGCAGAGAACTATGCTGGATATGCATTGAAAGTGAAGTATAAGAATGGAGTGATCAAGCTAGTTGATAGGCATCAGGAATAGAGGAAGGTGGAGGTGGTAATTTGGTTATTTGGTTTGGGGTAGTAACCGCCGTAACAAGCCAGCTACTCCTGTCTTTGTGAGTGCAAATCCTTTTTTCCACATTTCCTCTTGCTGTTGAAGCTTAGAGTGATGTTGGAGTCACAGTAACCATGTGTATGTTTATTGAATAAGGGTATTGTCTCCAGGCAGTAGCCATCATTCTGGCGAGTCACCCACTCTTCATTGGCGGCCTCTTGACTTTATGGATCCACAGTGTTTATCCCACGCCCCTTTGAAGTCCTTCACAGTTCTGGTCTTCACCACTTCCTCCGGAAGGGCATTCCAGGCATCCACCACCCTCTCCGTGAAGAAATACTTCCTGACATTGGTTCTGAATCTTCCTCCCTGGAGCTTCAAATCGTGACCCCTGGTTCTGCTGATTTTTTTCTTATGGTAAAGGTTTGTCGTTGCCTTTGGATCATGTTAAGAGTGTGAAAAGTACATTAGGGGGGGGGGGGGTGTACATGTGCGCACGCTACCTTGTGCGCACACATGTACGCCTGATTTTATAACATGAGTGAGCAGGCGCGCGCATGTTATAAAATCGGGGGTCAGCACGCACAAGGGGGTGCATGCTAGTGCATCTTGCGCGCGCCGACGCCCATGGGCTACCCCCGTTTCCTTCCCCCTAAACTGACTTTCCCACCCCTTCCCCTAACTTCCCCCCCCTCTAGCCCTACTCTAACCTGCCCCGACCTTTGTCTTAACTTTTGCGCCTGCCTCCAGGCTGGCGCAAGTTGTATGTGCACTGGCAGCCTGCCGGCATGCGATCCTCCAACACTGCGGCAAATGGCCGCTGTGCCGGAAGCCTCTGGCCCCGCCCCTGCCCCGCCCTGCCCCACTCTTGACCGCCCCTTTAGTAAAGCCCCGGGACTTAGACGCATCCCAGGGTTTTACGCACGTCATCAGGCCTTTATAAAATAGGCCCAGCGCTCATAAGCCACTCAACGTGCATAAATCTTTTAAAATCCGGCCCATAGTTTGGAGACAGTTTTCACTTCCAGCCCTGCTCCTGCCCCTATGCATTAGTCAAGCTTGGCTCTAGCTCTGCTCAACCTTTCCTCCTCTTGTAGTTCCACCTTTTTTTGGTCTACAAATTAAGCTCTGTCGTTACTGTGAGGAGGATCACTGTGATGTGGTTCTGTTTTCTCAGTGAGAGGGCAGAGTTTTCATAGGTTGCATAGTTGGAAGAAGTAACTCTTTACTGTCACCTAGATTTGTGGAAGCTTGGTTAGTTCTGAGTCCAAGCAGGACTCCCAGACTTTTTTATGTATGTTAGTGGGTGTTGATAGGATCCAAATGAGATTTTCAGATCAGAGACTTGTTTGTGCTTATTTTGTATCCATGGAATCTCAGTTTTGTTTGAGGTTAGATGGTGTTTGTGGTATGTAGTCCATTCTTGGATGGCTGTAAGACATGAGCTAAGCTTTTTCTTTTATAGCTATTTATGGGTTTGGGTCTATTGGAAGTATAAACCGGGCTTTATCCGCACAGATGTGTGCCTGTTTATTAAAGGTTTGGATCAGTTGTGCTAGTGGTTTTAGGTGTATGTTGAAAAGAACTGTAGATAGTGAGGCCTCACATTCAGAGGTTGCTAAATGGTCTGACCCAGTATGGTGCTTCTTATTTCCTTATGAAAGGAGCAGAGCACTTGAAAGCTAGTCACAAATGTTATCAAGTTAGTCCAGTAAAAAGATTTTATCTGTAACTTGTTTGTTGACCTTCAGTTCTTGGTTCAGTCAGAAATCTTTCACGTGAACACTCATACTTTACATGATACATGAAATTTTAAACAAACTTTCAACAAAACAGTTCTAAAGATCAAACTTAGGTTTTCAAACATTAAACAGGTCTGTGCTTCAGCATTCTGTCGGAGTGAGGATCCTTGGAGGTCTTCAAACTTCTCTCTGACTCGTCTGTGAAGCAGGGATTCATCAGGAAGCCCTGGGTTCAGTTCCATGAAACAGCGGGAAAGGGTTCGAGAACAGCAGACAAGTGTTTGCATAGGGACTTTATCAGATGCACAATTCGGGCATCAAGCATTCTTTCTGACAGTCCAAAATTTATATGGCCAAAGAATTTATAATTCTCTTCATTCTGTGCCTGTGGAAAAAAATCTTTATGAAATCTTTATGCTGTCTGTAATGAACAATTTTTGTTACTTTTACAAAGCTAATTATTTCTGTAGGCAGCAACATTTATTACTTATATTGCCTTATGCCATCTGCTCACCTTTTTAAAGCATGCGTTAATATGTAACTTGCCTATAGCTCAGGGATGACCTCTGAGCATTTGCTCACTTCTTGCCAAGGCTGCCCAGGCCTTGTGGGATGGCGACACGTGCAGCTCTGCTTATTTGCAGTCTGTTTAGGCCATCTTTGCTGTGCTTCCCCATACTGATCAGCAGAGGCTGGAGGAGCAGCAGGGGTTTGTGGTGATGATGGTGGAAGGAGGAGTAGGGCTGTCATGGGACAAGTTATTTTGTGTGAAGTGGTGGAGGCAGCCCAAGGTTGAAGGGGCTACCTGATTGATGAACCTCTGAAAAATCTGCACCTTCAGACCTCTTTTACAGGAAGAGCTTCATTTGCGGCAACATCCCTCCCCACTCTGCTTCTCTTTTACCACCCTTCCCTTCCCCCTCTTCATCCAAAGCCACCAGTTTTCCATTTCCCCCTGCTGGCCATAACTGCTTTTCCTCTTCCCACCCCACCACTGCTCCTCCACTAAACCCTCCTGTTTCCCAGCCATGGCCCCTTCAACCTTGGGCTGCTTCTACGCCACCACCACTTAAACCAACCCAAAACAGTTGAAAATAAACTGATTTCTTCCGATCGGTGCCACAAAAGTGAGTGATCCTGGATGTCTAACACAGCAGAAGTATCTAGTAAAACTAGAAAAAAAAAGTGTTCTGTTGTCAAAGCCACAATGAAAAACGTCAAAGCTAAACAACAATAAGGAGACTTGAAGGTCTCAGTCTCGTTACTCACTGATTTATTCCCGCTCTTGTAGCAGCAGCACTACCCACCAAGGGGAAATGATCCTTTTTCAAACTTCAGTCTCTACTTCACTCCTTGGAGGATGAGATTAGTCTAATAGCTCAGAATTGGACTATAGAAAGAAAACTAGCAGGAGGAGGAGGACTGGGGGTTGAGAAAAAGAGATTCCGCCCCCTCTCACAATCTGTGATTGTGTAATCCTAGGCCAATATCTATGGAAATCGTGCTGTGTCAACAAAGCAAATTGGCTGTGAAGGAAACTGACCAGTTTGGACATTGCTTTTATTGCATCACACCCGTTGGACAGGACAGTAACCTCGGGGCCCATCATGTCACCCTGGTGGCGTGTTTGTTACTGAAAAAAGAGGCTGAAGATGGCTTACGGTTGGTGTCACCCAGGCTATATAAACACATAACTTCAAACAAACTCCCAAAATCTAATTCCTTGCATCAAACACATTTGGAAAGGTGTCCTCCTTTTTAGAGTACATAGTCGTTCCAAATGTGTTCTTTGTAGGAATGAAACAGCACACCAGATTAGACAGAGGAATGGACAGAGAGTCTCCCCGAATGCATTCTTTTACTATTGCACAAAGAAAGCATAGAAATGGATCAGATTTGTTTGACAGGACCTGTATTCTGCCGGATTTAACAGCGATAGCCATCCTTTTCTTTGGCAGATTACCTGGCCTGTAGCTACCATCTTCCTCCCCATTCCCACTTTTGTGAAGTGGGTCCACATTTCCCTTTTTCCAGTCCTCTGGAACCACGCTTGTCTCCAAAGGTTGACTGAGCAGAACTGAGAGTGAAGCCGTCAGCAGCTCTCTATCTTTCCGTACTATCCTTGAAGACATCAATTAGAAGGATCGAAAAAAAAAATCAATCAACTCTACTGCCAGGAGTATACAAAGTAAATAAATAGATGGTGGTAATAAATTCCCCAGTCTATAAATTAAATCTTTTGGCACTGTGAAACTATATAAGATGTGTCATAAACAGTAGCTTAAAATTCCCATCCATATCTAGTTTTATTCATTCCTGTAGGACTAAAAAATGTTATAAAGCAGCAATCATCCATTAACCCTGTTCTTCTGGTACCTCTCCTGTACACTAGCTACAGTGTCCATAAATTGTTTATTTTGTAGACTGGAGAAATTTATTACCACCATCTAAAAATGTAGTTTCTATCCCAGAAAATATCCTGCCTGGCTCTGTTGCTTTGTCCACTTTGGTTTGCTCATTCTATGTGAATTCTCACATCTGTAAATGGATTGGGATCTACCTCCTCTTTATTCGTGTTCCTGACATTAATATGTGATCCTTTCACAACTGTTTGAATACTACACAAAAGAATTTTTTTATTCCTTTGTCACCCTCCATACATTCCTCCCGTGCACCCCTCAGTTTTAGAATCCTACCCCTTTGCTTGCACTTTCACTAACATATTTATATATGTATATATTTATGTATATATTTATATATATGTATATATTTATATATTTATATATATGTATATATTTATATATTTATATATATGTATATATTTATATATTTATATATATATACCCGAATAAGACAACTCTTTTCTCCGTTTTTACTCCTAACAGTTCGATTTATCAATTTTTCCCCCTGTTTAAGTTGTATCCAAGTTTTCTCATCCTGTTCTATGTAAGACAGTTTCTTTTTGTCACCGTATGTTGAATGTTGCAATGTAAACCGGAGTGATAATTAACTCTGTTATTTGAACTTCGGTATAGAAAAGTTATAAATAAATAATAAATAAATAAATATTCACTAACATATTTATGAAAAACATATATTCACTAACATATTTATATTTATATGATGTGACTGATGTCTTGAATGCCGGTATATAAAAATCTAAAATAAATAAATAAATAAATATTTATATATTCACTAACATATTTATTTATTATATGTTCGCTATTCCATGTATTATTTATGTTACGCCTATTTATGTTCGCTGTTCCATTTATTATTTGTTACGCCCATTAACGCTGTTCGCTGTTCCATTTATGATTTATTATTAATTACTTTCTATTTATCAGATGCCTTGTTTAATGTAATGCCTTAGCCGCGAATGTTCTGTTATAATGGAAACCAATATGATTTGATAGTCTTTCAAGAATGTCGGTATATAAGAATTCTAAATAAATAAATAAATAAATATCTAAACAAGTGTAGAGTTGCATGACAACTTAGAAGAGCACATTTTGAGGTCCATATGTAAAAGCGTTTAGCCAGCTGAGAAGCTGGTTAAATAAGTTGGGCAACTAGAATTTAGCCAGATAAGTTAAGGGCATTCTGGGGGTGTAACTGGGAGGAGTTGCTAGCCAGCTATGTTTAACTGGCTACCTCCAGTATTCAGAGTTAGCCAGATGACTTAGCTGGCTAAATCTGATCAGGCCAAAGAGCAGTCCTAACCGGCTGTAGATAGCTGGCTAAATCGGGTCAGGCCAAAGAGCTGTCCTAACCGGCTGTAGTTAGCTGGCTAAATCGGGTCAGGCCAAAGAGCTGTCCTAACCGGCTGCGGTTAGCTGGCTAGATCGGGTCAGGCCAAAGAGCTGTCCTAACCGGCTGCGGTTAGCTGGCTAGATCGGGTCAGGCCAAAGAGCTGTCCTAACCGGCTGCGGTTAGCTGGCTAAATCGGGTCAGGCCAAAGAGCTGTCCTAACCGGCTGCGGTTAGCTGGCTAAATCGGGTCAGGCCAAAGAGCTGTCCTAACCGGCTGCGGTTAGCTGGCTAGATCTGGTCAGGCCAAAGAGCTGTCCTAACCGGCTGCGGTTAGCTGGCTAAATCTGCTCAGGCCAAAGAGCTGTCCTAACCGGCTGCGGTTAGCTGGCTAAATCGGGTCAGGCCAAAGAGCTGTCCTAACCGGCTGCGGTTAGCTGGCTAAATCTGGTCAGGCCAAAGAGCTGTCCTAACCGGCTGCGGTTAGCTGGCTAGATCTGGTCAGGCCAAAGAGCTGTCCTAACCGGCTGTGGTTAGCTGGCTAAATCTGCTCAGGCCAAAGAGCTGTCCTAACCGGCTGCGGTTAGCTGGCTAGATCTGGTCAGGCCAAAGAGCTGTCCTAACCGGCTGCGGTTAGCTGGCTAAATCTGGTCAGGCCAAAGAGCTGTCCTAACCGGCTGCGGTTAGCTGGCTAAATCTGCTCAGGCCAAAGAGCAGGCCTAACCGGCTGCGGTTAGCTGGCTAAATCTGCTCAGGCCAAAGAGCAGGCCTAACTGGCTGCGGTTAGCTGGCTAAATCTGCTCAGGCCAAAGAGCTGTCCTAACCGGCTGCGGTTAGCTGGCTAAATCTGCTCAGGCCAAAGAGCTGTCCTAACCGGCTGCGGTTAGCTGGCTAAATCGGGTCAGGCCAAAGAGCTGTCCTAACCGGCTGCGGTTAGCTGGCTAAATCGGGTCAGGCCAAAGAGCTGTCCTAACCGGCTGCGGTTAGCTGGCTAAATCGGGTCAGGCCAAAGAGCTGTCCTAACCGGCTGCGGTTAGCTGGCTAAATCGGGTCAGGCCAAAGAGCTGTCCTAACCGGCTGCGGTTAGCTGGCTAGATCTGCTCAGGCCAAAGAGCTGTCCTAACCGGCTACGGTTAGCTGGCTAGATCTGCTCAGGCCAAAGAGCTGTCCTAACCGGCTGCGGTTAGCTGGCTAGATCTGCTCAGGCCAAAGAGCTGTCCTAACCGGCTGTGGTTAGCTGGCTAGATCTGGTCAGGCCAAAGAGCTGTCCTAACCGGCTGCGGTTAGCTGGCTAGATCGGGTCAGGCCAAAGAGCTGTCCTAACCGGCTGCGGTTAGCTGGCTAGATCGGGTCAGGCCAAAGAGCTGTCCTAACCGGCTGCGGTTAGCTGGCTAGATCGGGTCAGGCCAAAGAGCTGTCCTAACCGGCTGCGGTTAGCTGGCTAGATCGGGTCAGGCCAAAGAGCTGTCCTAACCGGCTGCGGTTAGCTGGCTAGATCGGGTCAGGCCAAAGAGCTGTCCTAACCGGCTGCGGTTAGCTGGCTAAATCGGGTCAGGCCAAAGAGCTGTCCTAACCGGCTGCGGTTAGCTGGCTAGATCGGGTCAGGCCAAAGAGCTGTCCTAACCGGCTGCGGTTAGCTGGCTAGATCGGGTCAGGCCAAAGAGCTGTGCTAACCGGCTGCGGTTAGCTGGCTAGATCGGGTCAGGCCAAAGAGCTGTGCTAACCGGCTGCGGTTAGCTGGCTAGATCGGGTCAGGCCAAAGAGCTGTGCTAACCGGCTGCGGTTAGCTGGCTAGATCGGGTCAGGCCAAAGAGCTGTGCTAACCGGCTGCGGTTAGCTGGCTAGATCTGCTCAGGCCAAAGAGCTGTGCTAACCGGCTGCGGTTAGCTGGCTAGATCTGCTCAGGCCAAAGAGCTGTGCTAACCGGCTGCGGTTAGCTGGCTAGATCTGCTCAGGCCAAAGAGCTGTGCTAACCGGCTGCGGTTAGCTGGCTAGATCTGCTCAGGCCAAAGAGCTGTGCTAACCGGCTGCGGTTAGCTGGCTAGATCTGCTCAGGCCAAAGAGCTGTGCTAATCGGCTGCGGTTAGCTGGCTAGATCTGCTCAGGCCAAAGAGCTGTGCTAACCGGCTGCGGTTAGCTGGCTAGATCTGCTCAGGCCAAAGAGCTGTGCTAACCGGCTGCGGTTAGCTGGCTAGATCTGCTCAGGCCAAAGAGCTGTGCTAACCGGCTGCGGTTAGCTGGCTAGATCTGCTCAGGCCAAAGAGCTGTGCTAACCGGCTGCGGTTAGCTGGCTAGATCTGCTCAGGCCAAAGAGCTGTGCTAACTGGCTGCGGTTAGCTGGCTAGATCTGCTCAGGCCAAAGAGCTGTGCTAACCGGCTGCGGTTAGCTGGCTAGATCTGCTCAGGCCAAAGAGCTGTGCTAACCGGCTGCGGTTAGCTGGCTAGATCTGCTCAGGCCAAAGAGCTGTGCTAACCGGCTGCGGTTAGCTGGCTAGATCTGCTCAGGCCAAAGAGCTGTGCTAACCGGCTGCGGTTAGCTGGCTAGATCTGCTCAGGCCAAAGAGCTGTGCTAAGCGGCTGCGGTTAGCTGGCTAGATCTGGTCAGGCCAAAGAGCTGTCCTAAGCGGCTGCGGTTAGCTGGCTAGATCTGGTCAGGCCAAAGAGCTGTCCTAAGCGGCTGCGGTTAGCTGGCTAGATCTGGTCAGGGCAAAGAGCTGTCCTAAGCGGCTGCGGTTAGCTGGCTAGATCGGGTCAGGCCAAAGAGCTGTCCTAAGCGGCTGCGGTTAGCTGGCTAGATCGGGTCAGGCCAAAGAGCTGTCCTAAGCGGCTGCGGTTAGCTGGCTAGATCGGGTCAGGCCAAAGAGCTGTCCTAAGCGGCTGCGGTTAGCTGGCTAGATCGGGTCAGGCCAAAGAGCTGCCCTAACCGGCTGCGGTTAGCTGGCTAGATCGGGTCAGGCCAAAGAGCTGCCCTAACCGGCTGCGGTTAGCTGGCTAGATCGGGTCAGGCCAAAGAGCTGCCCTAACCGGCTGCGGTTAGCTGGCTAAATCGGGTCAGGCCAAAGAGCTGCCCTAACCGGCTGCGGTTAGCTGGCTAAATCGGGTCAGGCCAAAGAGCTGTCCTAACCGGCTGCGGTTAGCTGGCTAAATCGGGTCAGGCCAAAGAGCTGTCCTAACCGGCTGCGGTTAGCTGGCTAAATCGGGTCAGGCCAAAGAGCTGTCCTAACCGGCTGCGGTTAGCTGGCTAAATCGGGTCAGGCCAAAGAGCTGTCCTAACCGGCTGCGGTTAGCTGGCTAAATCGGGTCAGGCCAAAGAGCTGTCCTAACCGGCTGCGGTTAGCTGGCTAAATCGGGTCAGGCCAAAGAGCTGTCCTAACCGGCTGCGGTTAGCTGGCTAAATCGGGTCAGGCCAAAGAGCTGTCCTAACCGGCTGCGGTTAGCTGGCTAAATCGGGTCAGGCCAAAGAGCTGTCCTAACCGGCTGCGGTTAGCTGGCTAAATCGGGTCAGGCCAAAGAGCAGTCCTAACCGGCTGCGGTTAGCTGGCTAGATCTGCTCAGGCCAAAGAGCTGTCCTAACCGGCTGCGGTTAGCTGGCTAGATCGGGTCAGGCCAAAGAGCTGTCCTAACCTGCTGCGGTTAGCTGGCTAGATCGGGTCAGGCCAAAGAGCTGTGCTAACCGGCTGCGGTTAGCTGGCTAGATCGGGTCAGGCCAAAGAGCTGTGCTAACCGGCTGCGGTTAGCTGGCTAGATCGGGTCAGGCCAAAGAGCTGTGCTAACCGGCTGCGGTTAGCTGGCTAGATCGGGTCAGGCCAAAGAGCTGTGCTAACCGGCTGCGGTTAGCTGGCTAGATCGGGTCAGGCCAAAGAGCAGTCCTAACCGGCTGCGGTTAGCTGGCTAGATCGGGTCAGGCCAAAGAGCAGTCCTAACCGGCTGCGGTTAGCTGGCTAGATCGGGTCAGGCCAAAGAGCAGTCCTAACCGGCTGCGGTTAGCTGGCTAGATCGGGTCAGGCCAAAGAGCTGTCCTAACCGGCTGCGGTTAGCTGGCTAGATCGGGTCAGGCCAAAGAGCTGTCCTAACCGGCTGCGGTTAGCTGGCTAGATCGGGTCAGGCCAAAGAGCTGTCCTAACCGGCTGCGGTTAGCTGGCTAGATCGGGTCAGGCCAAAGAGCTGTCCTAACCGGCTGCGGTTAGCTGGCTAGATCGGGTCAGGCCAAAGAGCTGTCCTAACCGGCTGCGGTTAGCTGGCTAGATCGGGTCAGGCCAAAGAGCTGTCCTAACCGGCTGCGGTTAGCTGGCTAGATCGGGTCAGGCCAAAGAGCTGTCCTAACCGGCTGCGGTTAGCTGGCTAGATCGGGTCAGGCCAAAGAGCTGTCCTAACCGGCTGCGGTTAGCTGGCTAGATCGGGTCAGGCCAAAGAGCTGTCCTAACCGGCTGCGGTTAGCTGGCTAGATCGGGTCAGGCCAAAGAGCTGTCCTAACCGGCTGCGGTTAGCTGGCTAGATCGGGTCAGGCCAAAGAGCTGTCCTAACCGGCTGCGGTTAGCTGGCTAGATCGGGTCAGGCCAAAGAGCTGTCCTAACCGGCTGCGGTTAGCTGGCTAGATCGGGTCAGGCCAAAGAGCTGTCCTAACCGGCTGCGGTTAGCTGGCTAGATCGGGTCAGGCCAAAGAGCTGTCCTAACCGGCTGCGGTTAGCTGGCTAGATCGGGTCAGGCCAAAGAGCTGTCCTAACCGGCTGCGGTTAGCTGGCTAGATCGGGTCAGGCCAAAGAGCTGTCCTAACCGGCTGCGGTTAGCTGGCTAGATCGGGTCAGGCCAAAGAGCTGTCCTAACCGGCTGCGGTTAGCTGGCTAGATCGGGTCAGGCCAAAGAGCTGTCCTAACCGGCTGCGGTTAGCTGGCTAGATCGGGTCAGGCCAAAGAGCTGTCCTAACCGGCTGCGGTTAGCTGGCTAGATCGGGTCAGGCCAAAGAGCTGTCCTAACCGGCTGCGGTTAGCTGGCTAGATCGGGTCAGGCCAAAGAGCTGTCCTAACCGGCTGCGGTTAGCTGGCTAGATCGGGTCAGGCCAAAGAGCTGTCCTAACCGGCTGCGGTTAGCTGGCTAGATCGGGTCAGGCCAAAGAGCTGTCCTAACCGGCTGCGGTTAGCTGGCTAGATCGGGTCAGGCCAAAGAGCTGTCCTAACCGGCTGCGGTTAGCTGGCTAGATCGGGTCAGGCCAAAGAGCTGTCCTAACCGGCTGCGGTTAGCTGGCTAGATCGGGTCAGGCCAAAGAGCTGTCCTAACCGGCTGCGGTTAGCTGGCTAGATCGGCTCAGGCCAAAGAGCTGTCCTAACCGGCTGCGGTTAGCTGGCTAGATCGGCTCAGGCCAAAGAGCTGTCCTAACCGGCTGCGGTTAGCTGGCTAGATCGGCTCAGGCCAAAGAGCTGTCCTAACCGGCTGCGGTTAGCTGGCTAGATCGGCTCAGGCCAAAGAGCTGTCCTAACCGGCTGCGGTTAGCTGGCTAGATCGGCTCAGGCCAAAGAGCTGTCCTAACCGGCTGCGGTTAGCTGGCTAGATCGGGTCAGGCCAAAGAGCTGTCCTAACCGGCTGCGGTTAGCTGGCTAGATCGGGTCAGGCCAAAGAGCTGTCCTAACCGGCTGCGGTTAGCTGGCTAGATCGGGTCAGGCCAAAGAGCTGTCCTAACCGGCTGCGGTTAGCTGGCTAGATCGGGTCAGGCCAAAGAGCTGTCCTAACCGGCTGCGGTTAGCTGGCTAACTTTGATAGCCAGTTGTAATCAATAATGCGACTGCACTATTGAATATACTTTCAAAGTTAACTGGATATGTTTATCCAGCTAATTTTGCTATCCGGATTATGTCTGACTAGGGACCTCTTTAAGACTCCACAATGTATGTGTGTGATAGTGGTGGAGGTGGAGGGATTGTGGAAGAAGTGGGAAGGTGTGTAATTTGTGTGTGTGTGTGTGAGTATATAGGGTGTGTATCGATGTGTGTGTGGTGACCCTCTTTCTCTTCCCCCACTCTTTCCCACCACCTCTTCCTCTTACCTCTCTCTTCACCTGACCCCCACCTCCCTCTCTTCAGTTTCTCTGTAGCAGTTCGCTGGGCCATTCCTTATAATCTCTCTTCAGCAACCTGGTAGGACAGACTCTGCCCAGCCCACTCTTGTGGCTGCATGTAGCGGTGGGGTCACCTCAGCTGGGCTGCTCTGGTGTCATTCTTCAGTGGCCTTATAGGATAGGCCGCTGCAGCAGCAATGCTGGCCTCCACCGCTTGCACTTTTGGTTTGTGTGTTTGTGCTGCTGGTCCCTGCCTCTGACTTCAGTGTCACAGGACAGATGGACACAGCAAAAACATAAATATGGTAAAAAGCCTTGTCATTTTCGGATCCTGCGTAGGTACTTGTGACCTGGATTGGCCACTATTGGTAACAGGGTACTGAGCTTGATGGACATTTGGTCTGACCCAGTGTGGCAAATCTTATGTACTTAAGCTTTACTGCCTTTGCTATTTTTTTCTTCCATTTCTGTCTCTGCTGTTCTGACTACCTGCCTTCTCTGCTTTTCTTAATCTTTCTGATATTTTCTCTGTGCCTCTCTTTCTAGGAACCATTAATGCTAGCTTTTTTCCTTTACCTTTTCAGGTGCTAATTTTAAAAATTATATAGTGGTTTCTCCTTTTGCTTACTTTGTGCCTCTTCTGTGTTTGTTTCAGGTTGTGGACTATTGAAGGTTAAGGATATCCAGGTTTTGTGAGGCAGATGAACCTCCCTTTCCCTATCCTCTTTGTGCTAGGTTTCTCTCTATAGTATAATTCTGAGCTATTAGGATATCTCATCCTAGGAGGGATACAGAAGAGACTGAGGCTTCAGACTTTTGTTTAAAAAAAAAAGCTGTGTCGTGTTTTTAAAAGGATAGTTTCCCTTGATCCTGTTTTAAATCCTGTTAAATCATTCTACACATCATTATCAGATGTTACACTGATTTTAATCCCTTCCACATAACCATTAGGCATCACGCCTCATACCTACACTCCCAGAATTAAATTGCAGCTCTGTTCTTCAATAGAGATCTCTCCCAACTGGAATTTTCACCGTTTTGTGTATAGTCCTCTCTACAAGCCACTGAGGCACTCTACCAGAAAGTTGCGTATTCACTGATAGCTTCCATTCTCTGCACTTGCTGACATATTAGGCAGCTCCCTTGCTCTCTCACAACAACACTAACACAAATTTGAGCTTGCTCAGTAACTCCCAGACCAAACCATGATCACTTTCTGCATAGGAGTGACTGGAACATACCACATGGTTAGTAACCAAGGGTTATATTTAATTTTCAATGAACCTTTTTACACTTTTCTTCATGGTTTTCCAAACATGCTGGGCAGCTGGGCCCTAAGCTGCTAAACTGAGTTAGAAACTGGTTGAGTAATTGGCAACCAAAGGTAGCAGTAAATGGAGTTTACACCAAGATAAAGGGGATTACTAGTGGATTGCTTCAAAGATCACTCCTGGATTGTGTACTGTTTAATACTTTCATAAGTGATATTTCCAATAGGCTAGAAGGGAAGGTTTCTCTTTTTTTGCAGATGATACTAGGATCTGCAGCAGGGTAGACATGGCAGATGTCTCCCCTCAATGACATTGTACGAGTTTTGAGTAACTTCCTTTGACTACACTTATGTATGTGATGGTTGATGTGTTTATAATTGATCTGCAAGGGAGACTACAGGTGATGCAGGTGAAACATGAAATTGCAGAGTTGGCCATTCTTTTCTCATTCTTTTGCTTGTGTTTGTTTGATTTCCAAACTTTGCGTCAACAAATAACAGAACTGTCGCCACCTGACCCTGTTCAAGGCCATATCCTTCCAAAGGATGTACTTGAGGATGCCCTTGAATCTGAGGTGTGGTCTTCCCTATGATTTGTACCACCTTTCAATTAACCATAGAGCACAAATTCTGGTGTCCTTATGAGATGGCCTGCCCACCAAAACTGAGTTTTAAGAACATAAGAACATGCCATACTGGGTCAGACCAAAGGTCCATCAAGCCCAGCATCCTGTTTCCAACAGTGGCCAATCCAGGACATAAGAACCTGGCAAGTACCCAAAAACTAAGTCTATTCCATGTTACCATTGCTAGTAATAGCAGTGGCTATTTTCTAAGTCAACTCAATTAATAGCAAGTAATGGACTTCTCCTCCAAGAACTTATCCAATCCTTTTTTAAAAAAAGCTATACTAACTGCACTATCCACATCCTCTGGCAACAAATTCCAGAGTTTAATTGTGCGTTGAGTGAAAAAGAACTTTCTCCGATTAGTTTTAAATGTGCCCCATGCTAACTTCATGGAGTGCCCCCTAGTCTTTCTATTATCCGAAAGAGTAAATAACCGATTCACATCTACCCGTTCTAGACCTCTCATGATTTTAAACACCTCTATCATATCCCCCCTCAGCCATCTTTTCTCCAAGCTGAAAAGTCCTAACCTCTTTAATCTTTCCTCATAGGGGAGCTGTTCCATTCTCCTTATCATTTTGGTAGCCCTTCTCTGTACCTTCTCCATCGCAATTATATCTTTTTTGAGATGCGGCGACCAGAATTGTACACAGTATTCAAGGTGCGGTCTCACCAAGGAGCGATACAGAGGCATTATAACATTTTCCGTTTTATTCACCATTCCCTTTCTAATAATTCCCAACATTCTGTTTGCTTTTTTGACTGCCGCAGCACCCTGAACCGACAATTTCAATGTGTTATCTACTATGACGCCTAGATCTCTTTCTTGGGTTGTAGCACCTAATATGGAACCCAACATTGTGTAATTATAGCATGGGTTATTTTTCCCTATATGCATCACCTTGCACTTATCCACATTAAATTTCATCTGCCATTTTGATGCCCAATTTTCCAGTCTCACAAAGTCTTCCTACAATTTATCACAATCTGCTTGTGATTTAACTATTCTGAACAATTTTGTATCATCTGTAAATTTGATTCTCACTCATCGTATTTCTTTCAGAGGTGAAGTAAAGTTCCCAGCGCTAGTGTCAGAAGCTCTACTCACTGAAAAGCAAACCTGTGGGCATGGCAGAGAGATTATTTATTAGCCCTTCCTCCTCAGGCTAGGCTGAAAGGAACCAGCTCAGCACTATCCGCATCTCCTCAATGGCAAAGCCCTGTTTTGGTTTTTTGTTTAGCTTTCCAAGTTGTAGGGTAAAAGACAGCCACCTGAAACAAGGATGTGCACAATTGAGCCTGTAGCCATGCACACAGACTGAATCAAATGCGGATGTAAGCAATACAAAGATGGAGTCGTCTTCCTCTGATGATTTTGACAACTTCATATGACACTGTGCATCACATAGAGGAGAAGTAACTGCAATTGTTCTTCCTTATCAAACATCTGTCTACATCTCCCTATATGCTAGTACAGTTCAGACACCCGAACTGCTGAACATGTCCTTGGTGGAAACTTGGTATCTAGCCATGAAATGAGTGATGAAGTGAGGATGTATCTCATTACTAACAGTGAGAATATTCACATACATCTGGACTCAAAATATGTCACCCACTCCTGTGTCTATAGATAGTGGTGACATCCAATCAAGATCAGTATTGGATCCTTTGGAAACGACTATGCAATTAAGTTCCAAACAGAGAGAGAGAGACTTTGAACTAAACAGACTGGGGACCTTCTCCTAAGGGAGTTTTCCCAAGGAACTTTTCTCATATAACCTTTTCCTGGGAGACCTTTTTCCAAGGATTTTCTTCCCCAGAACTTTAACTGTTGCAATTCACTATACCTGTTAACTAGCAAGCTTAAGACTGAGTTCCTTGCTCATCATAGCCTGCTCTGTTAATCTTGGAGTAGCTGCCTTGTCATACTTGCCAACTTTGTCCCTACCAGAACCTGGACAAGCCAAGTCCTTCTTTACCCTCTTCCTGCTGACACACTTCACAGATACATCTGTGAGACCTCTGGGTTGTATTTTCCTTAAGAACATGATCATCTGCCATTTGCCTGCCAGGGTGTTGCTGGATTTCCACATGCTGTGCTGCTAGACAGGTCCAGGATCTCTGCAAGAGTGTGACCCGCTAATGGCTAACGATGAGATAAAATCGGCTTTATTAATCTTTCAGCTGGGTTAGTTTGGCATTGCGTATTTGTCAAGCAGACTGACCTGGAGATAATGCTTGAGTTTATACTTATTTTCTATAACAGTGCTTTGCTCTGTAAAACTTAGAAACTTAAAACTATATTTACCATATTGAATCTTGTATAAATAAATATGATTGACTATCTCACAAAAGGTGTAAGCATCTGCTACCTATTGAATGTATATCAAAGGTTATCAGTTAATCTGCTAATCACCTATAGTCTAATCAGCTCTAAAGAGTGAAGTTCTAAATGAACCGAGCAATGAGCAAGGAAGGGCTCCCTCTCACCAGCATTTCTGCTTGTCTTGGTCTCCAGCCAGATCCTCTTCTCAACAGAAGCTTCAGCTAGCTTCAGAAGTAAGAGACACCAGCACCCAGTGGCTTCTCCCCTACCTCTGAGTTACAAGGAAAAGGCTAAAGAGGTTGAGTCTGTTCAGCTTGGAGAAGAGATTTCTGAGAGAGGATATGATAGAGGTCTATAAAATCATGAGTGGAATAGAACAGGTGAATGTAAATCTGTTATTTACTTTTTCAAAAAATACAAAGGCTAGGGATCCCTTCATGAAGTTAGTAAGTAGCACATTCAAAACAAATCAGAGACTTGTTTTTCATTCAATGCACAATTAAGCTCTGGAATTAATTACTGGAGGATGTGGTTAAGGCAGTTAGAGTAGCTGGGTTTAAAAAAGGTTTGGACAGATTCTTAGAGGAAAAGTCAATAAACTGTTAACAAAGTAGACTTAAGAAATAGCCACTACTTATCGCTGTGCAATAGCAGCATGGGATCTATTTACTGTTTTGGATCTTGCATTGTTGAAAGCAGGATACTGAACTTAATGGATCCTCAGTCTGGTCCAGTATGGCATGTTCTTATGTTTTTAATGTGTGGTCAGCCTGTGCTGAATGCACATTTTAACTCAGTATATGCACTTTTATATTCTTATACATTAGTTTACTTCATTAGGAATAAAATAAAGAAGTTTGTGCTTTAGAAAACTGTGCGCTGGAATTCAGCGCAGTTTGAACACACAGCTTTCTGCATTGGCCTCTCTGGACTACTTCGACTGGCTCAAAAGGGGTGTTGATGTGCTCAGTTGAGTGTGGAGGCCTGGTCTCCACTCCTTGATTAACAATGAGTTGTGCATTGCCCAAGAAGATATCCTATAAATTATGAAGAGGAAAAATGGGAGAAAAAGAACTCAAGATGCAACCAGTTCATACTCATGGAACCTGCTGAGCTCTGTTGTATATCAACTCTACCATATATCAAATCTTTTTTTTATTGCCATACTATCATTGTGAGAGTGATATATATATATATATATATATATATATATATATATATATATATATATATATATACATACACACACAAAGGGTTATTTTAAAGTGTTGCTAATATTTCATAACATCATGTAAATTTGAATAGTGCTGTGTGGTACATCAATATTTAGTGAGACGCTACAATGTACACATTATGCTGCGCGAAAACACAAAATATAACATAAATTGCTTAAAAATAAATGAAGGTGAGCTCCAGATGTGTCTCAGGGGGCCCTCTTTCAGTTTGCTTTCCATGATATCCACTGCTTCAGTGCAGGGGACTTACCTGACAACAGGTTTGGGAGCCACTCGTGTACATGGGGTGTTCTGTAAATACCAAGTAAAGAAAGCAGATTATGAAAAACTATCTGATACTGGGTGAAATTCCCCAGAGGGTCCCTATTGAGTCCCCTCCTTCCCATCCGGATCCCAGAACACACTTTACCCCTTCCTGAGCACCCTCTACTACTTTCATCAGCAGATATTTACCACCTGCCCCACCAACTCACACTCCCAGCCTGAATCCAACACTTTCAAACCCCCCCCCCCCCCCCGATCTGTCTCTTTCTGGGTTCCACAGGCCTCTCTTCTAGGCCACCTGTCACTGTGGCTCCATCTGTACCCATAGCTGTCTGGTTTCCTGGGGCCCTGCTGACTGCCCCCATGCATAGGTTTCTCAATTGTGGGTGGGGGGTGCACATGGAGCTAATGTGTGTTTATGCATCCTTACCAGTCCCCATGCCCCCTGGTCTCACACAGCTGAGCTTATCCATGTAACTTGAGATTAATGTGCATTCGTGCACACGTGTATTCTAAGCTATGCACCCTGATGTGCACATGCAGCCAGTTACCTACAAAAACAACATCTGTTGGGGCTGAGCATGTTTACAGATTCTGCCTGATAAGTAAGTCTTAAATCGGCTGTGTAACATAACAGCCTTAACATGCCAGTTTCTTACTTTAAATGTAAGAAAATAAACTGGCTGCTTTATTTGTTTGCACTGAAATAGTGATACATTTTCAAAAGTTGCAGTAGTTAGATCTTAGCACATTTTTAGACACCCCAGTTGCCTCATTACCTTATATGTCTACCTTTAGACGGTGACCAAAGCGGGTGATTCAGAGGCATAATTTTCTTTTAGATGCCCAAATCTAGTTTATAAAATATTGGACATCCAAACATATTTGCACTTCTGTCTCTTCTCTTACATTAGTTATTAAAGCATCTCACGAGGATGACGCTTACTGGCCAGACTCAAGGTGCACTCGTACCAGTTTGAGGAAGCCCTGTTCTGTGGCCCAAGACCAAGGACTACCACTGTAGTAACTGGGCTAGTGGGAAGAGGGAAAGGTTTAAAAGGGGGTTGGGGGGGGGGCAGGGGAGATGTTGTGGCTCAGTTGGAATGCTGCAGGTTGCCAGAGGATCAAAGTTTGATTCCTAGACCTGGTCTTCCATTCCCTGGGTTGGCTGGAGCTGCCATGGAGACACCTGGGAAGAGGGAGTTCCAGCTGTTGCTCAATGGTGATGCCTACGTTCCAGATTCATGGGGTCCAGGTGCCAGTCTCTGAAGGGGACCGTCATGGCAATGACTAGAGTGTTAACGGGGAGGAGCAGAGGAGAAGAAGATATTATTTTAAAAAATCAATAAATAGGGGTAAAGCCCTGATTTAGTTACAAATGAAAGCTCATGGTTCATAGCTCAAAAGGGACTGGTTCTGATTAAGCCGGAAGCCCAAAGTAGCAGGAGGAAAACTGCTGGGCCGAAAGAATAACGAGGTCAGTATTCAAATGCTTTTTCCAGATAACTTTTGGAGATATCGGGACAAAAACAACAAGACTGCAAAATGGTAACTTTACCTGGATAACTTTAACCCGCTATATTCAGCAGATCGCGTCCTGGCTGAGGTCCACTGAATATCCAGATAAAGTTACCCAGGTAATTTTCCTGCTGAATATTCACCTAAACTATAAAATATCAAGTGTCAAAGTAGGAAGATGTTATGACTGGGAGTGGTTTTTAGTTTAAATTTCTAGCCACAACTTAAAACTTCAGATTAATAAAAGTGTTTGCACAGATTTTTAAAGGTGTATTTGAATTCCTCCGTTGTGCTTTTAATACCCACATATCAAATAATCATGCAAGAGGCTATTATGTATGTATGGTATCATTTGCTTTCTTTTCTTTGTGCATGTGTCATATTTCTTGATGCAGTCCTTTTGGTTCTACACTAATTTCAGGACTGTATGGGTATAGGAATATATTGAACAAAGCACTGGAGTACTGCTTGCACTTTAATATATTGACATCTACACAAGTGCAAGAATTGCATGAGATCCTGGTGAAGTTTAAAGTTTCATGTAAATCATTTTATTGCGGCAACTCCTGAATTCAGAATACAAACTTTGAACGCGATTCCCCCAACACGGTCCCGTGTTTCGCCAGTACTCCAGTGCTTTGTTGGATTTACTCCTTTTTTAGGAGGTTATTAAATGGCTACCGAGCCAGACGACTTAACATTCAGTTACTATGATGAAGCGTTTAACGCAGTCATTACTGATACACCATTTTTTCAAGATACTGCGGGGTTCACCCCGGCTATTTCTTGGACTGACATCATTGATCTGCAAAAACGTATAACACGGGCAGAGCTTCACACATCCACCCTCATTGAATATTGTCGGGCTAGACGCATTCCAAGGGGACTTAGAGTACAGAAGGAACCACGCCTCCACGTTGAAAATAAAGATTTTATGCTTAGATGGACACAAATCTTGAACAAATGTTCATTTGACCTTATGGTCCTTATTATTGAAACGTCTAAAGCCTTAGTTATTCCATTGAAAGAAGAACTTACTGGCCAGTTGGAGGTAATTAAGACAAGCGAGCCCATTGAAAAGTTTGACCAACAGTTGGCTGAGTTCAACAACAATTTGAATAAATTTACTAGTGATTTAAAAAACCTCAAACACAAGAAGTTCCTAAGGGACGAATACGACTACAAACAGGGTTACGTTTACATATGGCAATCCACCAAACGTATCAACAAAAGACAAGTGGCATTTGCCCAATCATCGTCAGACGACAGTTCGGGCGAAGAACATGCTCCTATGAGAAACATCGACCAAGTTCCACATGAGACAAGAGGGGGTGGAACCTCATCAGTAACATCTTCATCTTCATCTGGATTATCTTTTTTAGATCCGGCTCCTATACAATGCAACATGTGAAATCCCAGATCGAGAGGTCAATCGACAGTCCATCAACCACAGAGGACCACACGATCAACTCGACCATTGCAGGACCCGTGGCAGTGACTGATAACACTATAGTCTTCAACCTATCATCTAGAATATTGACCTCTACTGAATTTAAGACACTGAGCAAAGGACTATCCTATGTACCAACAGTATTACCAGATGCTTTTGATATACAAGTACATTTATACCGGTTTTTTAGGGCTTTAAAGATTAAAGCCTTCTTTAAGGACTCTCCTCCCTTTCAAGATCGTTCAGTAGTGTATCCCAAATCTAAATGGATCCCACCTGGCCCTTTTGATCCGAGCCTGGTGGTGTTTGAAAATCTAGTAAGATCAGATATTTCAACACTCAATAACACCAGAAGGCAATATACATATTTTAATCTAAGTAAAAATGAGAACACGGCCCTAAAAAACCTTTACAAGATAGTAACATTACAATAAAACCGGCAGATAAAGGGGGAGGAATAGTAGTGTTGAATAATGATGATTACATTACCGAATGTTGGCGCCAGCTCAATGACACACAGTTTTATAGGCCATTATCAGAAGATCCTACTGAGGAGCTTAAAGAATTAGTCGCTCAAATAGTTCAAGAGGCACTTGATGCCAGGCACATTACTCTCCGTGAGTCCCAGTTTTTGGTTACCCCACATCCAATTATTCCAGTTTTCTACACTGTACCAAAAATTCATAAAACACTGCAGAACCCCCCAGGACGTCCTATAGTAGCAGGCATAGGCTCAGTGCTCGAGCCATTATCTAAATTTGTAGACGTATTTCTTAGACCGTTAGTTCCATTAAGCAAATCATTTGTACAAGACTCATCTCACTTAATTTTACAATTAAAGGACTGTGAGCCACCTATAGGCTCACTTTACCTGGTTACACTTGACATAATATCCCTTTATACTAATATACCGCAGGAGGAAGCGTTAATTATTATTGAACAAGCTCTCAACACCCGTAGTCCACCGATACGAGTACCAACACCACTATTGGTCCAGTTGGCAAGATTGGAGTTAACGCGTAATTATTTTCAGTTCCAATCTCAATTTTTTCAGCAAATTAAGGGAACAGCTATGGGGGCCACTATGGCCCCCAGTCTTGCTTGTCTTTACGTTTCAGCTTTCGAAGAACAATATATATACGATTCTGAATGGTTTCCTCTAATTTTCAAATGGTTTCGTTACATTGACGATGTTCTGCTTATATGGTTAGGTACAGATATACAGTTTTTCTGTTTTGTTGATTGGCTTAATCAATGTAACCCCAATTTGCAATTTAATTTTTACATACATCATAAACAGGTTGATTTTTTGGATATTTCTTTAACTTATCAGGAAGGGAGTTTCATCACTACTTTGTTTCGTAAATCTACAGACAGAAACACGCTTTTAGCATTTGATAGTTTTCATCCACATCATTTAAAAAACAATATACCCACTGGCCAATTTCTTAGACTTAGGCGTTTATGCTCTTCCACGTCGGAGTATATTGTTCAAGCACACCTTATGATGTCCCGCTTTCAGGCAAGAGGATACCCGTATAAGACTTTGAAGAGAGCCTTTAAACGTGCACTGTACGTGAATAGAGATCTTTTATTTCTCCAACAATCACACCATCAAGAATCTACAGTAAATTGCATTTTACCTTTTTCTACACAAAGTAAAACCATTTCAGATTTGATAAGGAAACATTGGAAGGGGTTAGCTTTAGAAAAATTCTTTAAAGCAGATTTGAGATTCACCTTTCGGAGAGGTAGGAACTTGAAGGATATATTAGTGCATTCAGTATGTAATTTAGATAGGAGTATAGTATATGAAGGTCGGCATAGACCGTGTGGACACTGCTCAGTTTGTCCACATACTTCTGAGATCACACAATTCATACATCCTCACACAAACAAAACTTATTTTTTGAAGGGTACCTCAGATTGTGACTCGAGTGGAGTGGTGTATGTCATCACATGCCCTTGTAATCTAATGTATGTAGGGAAAACACAACGTAAAATTAAAACCCGGATAATTGAACACAGATCGAGTATACATACCAATAAGGAGAATGCACCGTTAGTCTCTCACTGGCTAGATAAATCTCATTTGATATCTGATTTATATTATTTTGTGTTAGACATAGTCTCTCCTCCGGCAAGAGGAGGGGATTTTTCCTGCATCCTTTTACAACATGAACAGCGATGGATCTTTCGCCTAAATACATTAGTACCTCATGGCCTGAACAGTGAGTTGGAATGGCACCACTTTTTGTAACTTTTACAACCATATATCTAGACCCTCGGCCTGGTATTATTCAGTATCTCCCTCGACCCTATTTTTCGTACAGAGTAGAGGTGTGAGACAGTTCACATCATATTTCTTTTAAGCACAGCCTTATAGCCCCGTGGTTAGTTGATCTCTTTTAAGATCTGTCACTGCAGCCCAAAGTAGATTGTTTTACTCATAGAGTTAGCTAGGTCATCTAGTGAGCTCCTGTCAGTTTGTGTAGCCAGCGGGTATCCCCTGCAGTCTCCATATAAGGTTCATGACGTCGGCACGTTTGCCTGACGTCGATTACGTCACCAGGGTTGTCCAATCTGACATGATTTTCGCGCCAAATGACAGCGTTTTTAAACTTCTGTCAAATCGCCGCAGTTGCGCTCCTGCCAAACTTGCTATCAGATTGAAAAAGGTATGGTTACTTCTAGAATTGTGCTATTATGCTGCTGTTTAACATTAGATGGGTATAAGTATTGGTTTTAATAGAAATTATTGTGTATAAAACTACAGCGCAACTATGTGGGTTTTAGTCTGGACGGTTTAGCTTTCTATCCTGGTTCTAATATATTTTTGTGCTCTTTTTAGATTATTGTTAAAATTAAATCCCCCCCGAAGCAGCCGGGTGGCGAAACACGGGACCGTGTTGGGGGAATCGCGTTCAAAGTTTGTATTCTGAATTCAGGAGTTGCCGCAATAAAATGATTTACATGAAACTTTAAACTTCACCAGGATCTCACGCATTTCTTGCACTTGTGTAGATGTCAATATAGGAATATATTGAAAATCTTTTTGTTCCAAATCATAACCCTTTTTTAAAATGAGAAAATAATTGTTTTTAAAATCTGACAACCATTTTCAAACTATATTGCTAGTAATTTTTTCTGTTTATGGTAAACATTTATGCTCATGAATGATTACACAATAAATTCTTATTCTGCAGTACTGATATGTTATAAGTGTGTGACCGGACCTCCAAATTTGGTCCACGTCTTTTGGAGAATGGACTGGGAAAGAATTTGGCTGTGGGAGCCATAAAGTATGAGTCCAGGGAAAATTGGAAGGCTAAAATGTTATATGTGCAGTACCAGCAAGCTTCCATCAGATGGTAACTGAGCAGGTTACGTATTGGTTATTGGGAATGTTCTACGTGAAGTTACTAACAGGTTATAATAATATGGGTTCCTTTAAGATGATTGGGAAGCAGATCTTCTGGGGGGCGTGTTCAAGAAGGTATGTAATCTTGTTTAAAATTTGGTGGGAAGGCCAATTGAGGAGACTCCAGGATGGCTTAGGAGTCTGGAGAAAACCAGCCATTTGGGCTGGTGAGGCCTGGGGACCCCTCCTGTTGGGAGTGGAGCCCGCAACAGCTTCCCCCCCTGAAGGGGAGAGGTCAGAGGCCAAAGAGTGATCCTTTTCATGAAGGATTACCCCAGGAAACCAGTCTGGGTTTTCCCACAGGAGAAGAGACCAGGATGAGTTGGTCCCTTTCCAAAAAGAAAACAGAGAAAGGAGTAAACGAGGAAGCTCACAAGAAGGAGGATGTTAAGGACGCTGGGGATGTCCGTGACGCTGTCTTGGGACAGAGATACTGGGCCTGCGGAAAGATTGGACCACTTTGTGTTTGCCGGTCTCATTCTGGGAGCAGATGGGGCTGTGCATGGAGGACTTTGAAGTATCTTACTGTTGGTGGGCTGGGAAATATTTTATGTGGTATTTGTGGAATCTGATAGAAATGAGGGCTGCATATTTTTAAGTGAGTTTGGAGAAGGCATGAGGTTAAGTGATGGGAAGGAACTGGAAGAATTTTTTGCTATCTGGTGCAACTTGTTAAAAGTGGTTTTGGAGATTGGCGAAATGGTATCTTGGCTGTGAAGCCTGTGAACTGATTGCTTCAGTAATATTGTCCTACCTTCTATATGTGGCAAACAATCCCGGTTAGGCCACGAGATGTCACAGTCCCTGTCTTAGAACACACTTTGTAAGGAGCCATCTGTACCCCTCAGTCCCTCCCACCTGGAGAGTCTGGATTGGATGCCTGAAGACTGTTTAGCCCAGCCATGTTAATACACCGTGGGGTTCAGTTTGAGGAAGTAGTCAAGGAGTAAAGATGTATTTTTTCCTCCTCCTGGTGGGGCCTCCCAGTCTCACCCAAAGGAGTTTCTTTTAGAAATGACACCTCCCAGTGCATGCTCTGGCTGAGGGTCCTCCTATTTTGCAGAGAGAGAGAGAGATTTTAAAGCTGATACCCCTTTGGGGCGAAGGGGCTCTCTACAGGGGGCCAAAGACCTGTGAGCCTACTCTAAACCCTACATAAGCAAGCACCAGTGATGGATCCTGCTGCAAGAGACCGTGAGGGCAGAGAAGATATCCAGCTTGACTTTTAAAGAATATTTTGAACTTAAAAGGTGTGGGGAGGTTTTTGGATTCCCCCGCTCCCCACTGGGATTTCAGTGCAAAAGTAATAGTCTGATCCCACTGACTTTTCCCTAAGAGAACTTCTTCAGAAAGATCAGAGAATCAATGATGAAAGAAAAACTAAACTAAACTAAAGGAAGGAAGAACGAGATCAGGAGATCCCATCGGGATTTTCACCCGAGAGACCAGGACAGGCTTGGGTGTCTAGGATGAAGATGTCTAAAGGTAGGATTTTTCACTGAAGTTGGGGACGTCTCCAATAGGATTCCCGCTCAGCTGCTGAGAGAGTTATGCGCGTTTCAAGGCACCCAGAGGTCTGGATTAAGGACACCTAACTACAGAGGAGAAACAGTAATGTACCATAAGTCAGATGTAAACTTTCACTTCTGGATAATGGACTTATTACCAGTCAGTAAACTTTATTCTAACACCCAATCCTGGTCCTGTCTGAGTTATTACAGCCTCTCCCCTCATGGGAAGCACTAAATGACTTTACACGCACTGGCGACCTTTGCTCATCATCTGGGACATAAGCAAGAGCTTCGCCTCCTTCCCCCGTAAAAATAGTCTCCACCAGGGAATGAGAGTCATCGTGGGCTGGAATGGTTAGCCGGAGCAGCCCCAGAAGATATAAATTAGTTGTGTGCCCTGAGGAGAAACAGTCCTCCAAAAAAAGGGGTTACATATAGCATTGTAAATAGTTGCTGCCTGGAAAACCCCGAAATAAAAGTTAATGTTTTGAAATATTCTATGATGTGCATTTTACTTTAGGTGTACCTTGACTGCCAGCAACTCGAGCTAGAGAGAGAGGAGTACCCTAGGAACTGGGTTCCCTATTCCAGCACAAGAAGAAAAATATATCCCACTGCCTCTAGTCCAGATCCATTATATCATCTCCTTGACCTACCTTGCTGAATCCTGAAAAACTGGCAGGATGCTCTCTCACAGGTGTCATAGCCTCTCAATATTTTCTGTGCCCTGTCAAGGATGGGGGTGTTTGTAGGCAGTATCCAAATTTCCAGTGTAACCCTTAGCAGGGTGTTCATCCTAAGAATGCACAAACAAATTTATTTTACTTCGGGGTTGCTCCAGCTAGCAAGCTTGACTCCTAATCCTGGGAGGATTCTTTTTATGGGGGGAAGCTCTCGCCTGTGACCCGAACCATGGTGTCTTGCTCCACAGTGTGTTTAAATAATGTAGATGCTTCCCATGAGGTGAAAGGCTGTAACAAATCAGACAGAACCAGGATCTGGATGTTAAAATAAAAGTTTACTGATTGGTAATCATAAATTAAAGTCCATTTGTCAATGATGTTGAAGTAACAGCTGACGGCTGGTACAAATGCATTTGTAGGTAAGTGTTCTTTTATTCCGGCATCTGGGTAGAGCCCTATGGTGATATTTGCTGCGCAAAGCTCACCCAGCGGCTGTCTGGGAATACTAGTTGAGGGGGGGTCCCCAACTTCACAGCATAAAGTTCTACCTTGGGTCATCTTCTCCTTGGACACCCAGCCCAACCTGGTTCCGTGGTCAGAGACCTGGTTAAGGGCTCCCGATCTTATTCTTTCATCCTTACGTGATATTTCTGGGGGACTTCTCGTGGGGGAAAAGTCAAGTTGGATCAGGCTACCTAAGTGCTGCAAACTCAGTGGGGAAGGGGAATCCAAAAACCTCCCCACTCTGCTAAAATCCAAAAAATACTTCTGAAATTTAAACTGGATACATCTTCTGCCCTCACTGTCCCTGGCAGCAGGATCCATCACTGGTGCTTGCCCACCTAGGGTTTGGAGCAGGCTCACAGGTCTTTGGTCCTCTAGGAGAGCGCGTTCACCCCAAAAGGGTATCAGGCGTACAAATCTCTCTCTCTGTAAATTAGTAGGAGAAGGAGCCTCTGGCAGGGAGTGCAGGGTGAGGTGTCACTTCTAACTGAAAAGCTGGGAGGCCTCACCAGAGTGTGAAACTGAAACATCCTTACTGTCAAAGGTTTCCTCCAACTGATCCCCGGGTGCCTTAAAATGGCTGGGGCTAAAGAGCGTTCAGGTTCTCCAGGTGGGAGGGACTGAGAGGGATTTGATAGCTCCTTAATAGGGGGACAGTGACATCGGGTGGGAGGGACTGAGAGTGATTTGATGGCTCCTTAATAGGGGGACAGTGACATCGGGTGGCCAAACCTTGGGTTGCCACACCAGTAATCTTAATTATACTTTAATATTAATTTTAATTTTAATATTAACCACTTTGAGTTATTAGGAGAAAAGCAGGTTATGGATTAAAGAAGAGATTAAAAACAAAACAGTGACTGATATCTTCTTGTAAAATGAGATATACATTTGTGTTTTCCCAAAGAATTTATAATTTTTAACATTAATTTTTTTTAGTACCGGCATTTTTTCTTTGCCCTTTCTGAGTAATCCACACCGTTATGTTTTAGACAATGTTTAGTAATAAAATCTGTTTTTCTTGAAGCTATGGTTTGCAATATTTTATATGTTAATAATGATTAGTAGCTGTTGAATCTTTGAATTCAGAAAATCCTGAACTCTGATCTTGATACAAACCCCTGTCTTTAATTCTGTTTGGGTGGCATAAAGCAGATTGTGATCTGAATCTAGATTCAATTTAATAAAATCAGCAAGTGGGTAAAAAAGTAGTCATGCCATTCATTTCGTGACTTTGCTTTTGTTTAAGTTTAAACTAGAAAGCTGCCAGAACTGCTGCCCTGCTCTCATCATTTTGTTGTCTGTACTAAAACTTGAAGACCTCTGTCTTTCTTGAAAATATCCAGTTTGGTTGAATATGAAGAGTATTGTTCATTGACATCCCCTGTTGAATTCCTTGCATTTTAATGCAGAGAGATCATTTTTACACAGAGCAGAGCAAAGGCAAGTTGCTCTGCTCCCAAATCCAGCCTCTCCCCTCCTGCAAAGGAACAGGAGGGGTAGGGGTGAGCTTGGAGTGGACAGAAGTTCAGATTTTATCTACATATTTCCATCTATAATTTTGGTCACTTATTCTGTATTTGGTGAGGGTTTTTCTGTGTTCTTTGTGTGTGACCAACATGAGTTTATTAGGCTAATAGTTTCTGATGGTCCCACTTGTTCTGTTTTTAGCTCACTTTTCCAAATAAGGATCTAGGTGGCTTTACAGTATTTTTATTAATTAATTTATTTATTTATTTTAGCGTTTTTATATACCGACATCCGTTTGCACATCGTATCGGTTTACATAGAACTTGGACAGCATCGCTGTAATAACAGGCATAGCCTTTACAAGGAACAAAAACTGTAGGAAAAGGTTGAATACAAATTAACTAGGTATAGTATTTTAAAGTACAAATTGATTAGGTGCAGTGTTTTTGAAGGGAGATCTTGGGAAAGGAGTTCAGAGTATTTAAGGAAGAAACTCAGTTGTTAAATTAGTAGTAAACTATATGACAAGGACATGAAAACAAACTGATTAACAAGGGAGATATTTGCACGAAATTCAATAGTATCAAATATTTACACAAAATTCAAGCATATCAGGTATCAATATTGTGAGGAACAATTCTCGGCATTTATTCACATTAGCGGGAGGTATTTGAGGGAAAGGCCTGTAGAAACCGGATTTTAGAATCCGGTTATAATAAGGGCCTCATTTACTGAGTTTTTTCCACATGGACATGAAATCGGAGCAAAGCCTTTTTAAATCAGGTCCTAAGTTGGGAATCTAAGGCAATGGGAGACAAAAGCTATTTGTCCAAGGTCACAAGGAATGTCAGTGGGATTTGAGCTATAGTTTCCTTGGTTCTCAGCCCATTGGTTTAAACTCTAGGTCACTTCTTTTCCCTGCTGGGAAGAATATTAATACTGTTCTAGTGCCTGGTATAATATTTACAGTGCTGTTTTTTCATAGGTATGGTTATTGCTGTTTGAGTTCTGGGAATTAGTGCTGTTTTGGTATGGCCGGTTTGCCATATAGGTTTTGCACATTATTTTGCCATGCCTGGTAATGGAAGGAGTTTGTGTCACACTTACTGAGGTGATAATATAATTTGAAAAATTTTTGTATGATGAGTAGCTCAGCCTGGTTCAGCCAGGCCAACCAGCTAGTTCAGCAACTTCCTTCAGCTAATGCATCATGGATTTCTTTAATTTTATAAATTTTATGTATTTTGTGATTTTTTTTTCTTTCTACCCCCAATAACCATAAATGACACATGTATCAGACACTGTGACATGATTTGTGAAACATATTAGTATTATATGAATATATATATATAAAACAAAGTTGAATATATAAAAATACAGGGGCATTTTCTGAAATTTCCATTTTGGAGCAAAATCCATGGGTATTGTAACCTGTAGGCTATGCACCAGTTTTCAAAGGGAAACTACAAGCATATATTCCCTTTGAGCCTTGGGTGGGCAATTTTCAAAAAGCCCTTTTACCTGGGGAGATCGGTAATTACATAACTGGTTTTTAAAATTGTCCTCTCTTTGTCCAATTATGTGTGTTTACAGGATTGTTCTGGGTGCCCCACCCAGAACAATTGTTTAATTCTAGGGGGGAACAGGGTGGCCTGTGGGCCTAAAGTTAATTGTAGGGTGGAGGAGGGAGAGGGGGATGCAAGGCTCAAGGTTTGCCTAGAGTGCCTAATATCCTTGCACCGGCCGTAATAAGATGTCCAGCCCCGGCCAGCCTGAGAAGCATAGAATCCGGGTCTTCCACGTGACCGTTTCCAGTGGCCAGGAATGCTGCCGGGCTATTATGCTGACCCTAGGCTTTTCTTTTTTTTTTTTGGTCCAGACCTTATTTTTCTTTATCATATTTTTTTTTATTGCATTAAGGTTCCCAAAGGCACTGACCAGAACTGGGCCCAGAAACTGTATGACAGGCATACCAGCAGCAATCACTTTCAGAAGCCCAGAATGTCCAACACATCCTTCATCGTGAGTCACTTTGCAGATAAGGTAAGCAGTTTCATTCGGTTGTTTGTATTTATCTTGACATACAGGATGAAGGAACAGTGTGTCACAAATGTAAAAATGGGTATGGAGGAAGCAGTCTGCGCCAGGAAAGTCAATATATTTCTGAGCAGGGCTGCGTGTGAATCTGTAAAAGGAAAATGTGAACTTTATACCAATGCAGATAGTTTGAGCGTTGTCCCACATTTTCTCAGTAACAATTACGTTATGTATTTATTTATTACAAACAATTTGGTATGCTTTACTACCATGGAACTAAAGGCAAATTATAGCAGTGGATAAATGTAGTAGATAGGGAAACGGGTGTCATGCCCTGTAGAATGGACATCAAAATGAAAGATATTGTGATGACAAAATTGAGATGACCTAGTTTTGTGGATCCCACATCGAGGTAGGACTCTGCTCACTGTAAGACAGAAAGTGGAAATAGAGATCATTGAAGCCCCATCACCACCACCTTCCTCGGTCCAGCCTGCAGGCATATACAGGAAGGTGACATTTAGCAGGCGAAGGTTTGGTGGCACAGCCAGCTTTTGACCTACAAGCAAAAGGACATCAGAGTAGAGTCTGGTTTCCTCCGGTAAGGAGTTCCAGAGCATAGGGGAACAAAAGATGAGAAGGCAGATATTTTGTATCTTGACTAGTCTACCCTCCAAGGGCTAGTGGCTGGAGGAATGACTCATTTTCTGATCTTAAAGAATGGAATTGTTTGTGATGTTGGAGGCGTTTTAGAGGTCTATAAAATAATGAATGGAGATGAACGGGTAAACACAAATTGGTTGTTTACTCTTTCAAAAAGTGCAAAGACTAGGAGATATTCAATAAAGTTACTAGATTATACATTTAAGAAAATAGTAAAAAATATTGTTGTACTCAATACTTAAACTCATAATTTGTTGCCAGAGGATGTGGTGAAAGCTGTTAGTGTAGCTGGGCTTAAAAAAGGTTTAGACAAGTTCCTGGAAGAAACTTGTCCATAAGCGATTATTATGGTGGACTTGGGGAAATCCACTGCTTATCCCCAATGATGTTTATCCCATGGAAGCTATCAACATTTTGGGATCCTGCCAGGTACTCGTGACCTGGATTGGCAACTGTTGGAAACGGATAGTGGATTTGATGGACCTTTGGTCTGACCCAGTATGGCAAATCTTATGTTCTTTAGATAAAAAGGACCCATGTCATTCAGAGTCCTGAAGACAATATAAAGGGCCTTGAAAAGGGCTTGGTAGAAAACTGAGAGCCAATGTAAGGGTTGGAGGTCTGGGTTAGTGTGTTCCCAAAATCCCCAGACAGATAAAACACATTCCGTGGCATTCTGTATTAGCTGGAGACACATTAATAGCTTTTGTGGGAGATCTACATGCAGGGAATTGCAATAGTCTACCTGCAACAAATCAAATGCAAACATATGGGTGCCCATGGCCTGTCGTATGATATAAGGCTTTAGGTGCTTCACTTGGTGAAGATGGAAATGAGCTTGTCTCGACTTCACAGAGATATGGGAATAAGACTTCAAAGTCAGCAGGGTGTATAGAGTAACACCTGACCTGCCCACCTCAGATTTAGAAAACAGGAAAACACTGTTCTATGCTAGCTATTTGGCTTCTGATTACCAATCGCTAGTACCTCCATTTTGCTGGGGTTCAATTTTAATATGGAGAAGGTCCATTTCCAAATCTCTGCAAGGCAGTTATTAATCTTACACCAGGCAGCCTCTCTATCCCTGAGTCTCAGGTGCATTTTAGTGTCAACTACACAGACGTAGTACTATTACAGGTCAGATTTCCTGATCACTCTGTTAGTGATCTCAATGTAAATTTAATTTATTTTATATTCCACCTTTCAGATATTTCAAAGCAGATTACGTTCAGGTACTATAGATATTTCCCTGTTCCTGGATGGCTTAATTTCTAACAAGGTCATTCTTTATTGTGTGATGTGCCAGTCTTGCAGCGGCATTATTAAAATTAGGGGAAGGGGAGGAGTATGGGCGGGGTTTGGGCAGAGTTATCTCCCAGCAGCGCTGCGGGGATTAATGTTTTTCACATTATCATCGTCAGCACCTCAGGAAATTACACCTTTTCCCGTGGCGCTAGGGGGGCAATAGTGTGCGGTGCGGCCACACCACGGTGGGCAAAACTGCACCACCACCACGATACGGACGGCTGCCCACTATCGTCACCCCGCCCCCTTTTTTTTCGCACAGCATCATTCTACTATAAATATAACAGAATGATGAATCTAGAGGTAAGTTGTACTTTTTGCTTTGATAGCTCTTAGTTTTTATACTCCAGTTCCTAGTTTACTGTAAAGCCTGTTTGCTGCATTTTGTTATATGTAAACTGATGTGATGTTCACAACGACTGTCGGTATATAAAAATATTTAAATAGATAAATAATAAATAAATAAGTTTGAACCTGAGGCAATGGAAAATGAAATTTATTTTATTTATTTATTTAACAGCTTTTCTATACCGACATTAAAGTACACATCATATCGGTTTACATAATAACAAAAGGTGGAAAGTACAAATAACAGGGGGAGGGGACGGGGAGAACTAAGAAACGGGGGGTCGGAAGGGGGGGGACCCCAACAATTAGAGAGAAGGAGCGAAACGAGAGGAATGGTAACACATGGTTAAATAAGGTGCAAGTGTACAAAATGTATATAGTTAAATAAGGTGCAAGAGTACAAAATATACAAAAGAGGTGCAAGAATACAGAATAAAAATGATACCGGGATCCGGTGGGTCGTGATAGCACTTATAGAGTATACAGGGTTTATGAAGATTACCGGGGGGTCAGAAGAATAGTCGAAGTGTCAAGGATGTTAATCCGGGAAGGCTTGATGAAAGAGCCACGTTTTTAGCTGTTTTCTAAATTTGAAAGGGCAGGGTTCCATGCGAAGCTTGGGCGGTAGGTCATTCCAGAGCGTGGGGCCGGCAATTGAGAAGGCGCGATTCCTTGAGGCTGAGAGGCGGGCTTTTTTAAGCGAGGGAACTAGCAGGGTACATTTATGAATTGTTCTGGTAGGGCGGGAGGATTGTGTGGGTTGGAGGGGTTCATTAAGCCAGGAGGAGTTGTGGTTGTGGGCAGCTTTGTGTAAAATGGTGAAGGTTTTGAACAAGATGCAGGAGGAGATGGGGAGCCAGTGTAGGTTTTTAAGGATAGGGGTAATATGATCAGATTTGCGTGTGTTACTAATGATCCTTGCTGTGGCATTTTGCAGTATCTGGAGAGGTCTGATGGTGGAGGAAGGAAGGCCAAGATACAGGGAATTGCAGTAATCTAGCTTAGATGTTAATGTGGCATGAATAACGGTTTTGAGGTCGTGGGTGTGGAGAAGTGGCTTGAGCTTTTTTAGGACCATGAGCTTGTAAAAACCTCCCTTAATAACCGAGGTGATGTGGTTTTTGAGGTTCAGATGTGGATCGATTAGGACCCCTAAATTCCGTACAGAGGGTTGCGAGAGGAGGGACGTGGTCAGAGGGTCAGTTGGTGTGGCCAGCTTAAAGGTTTGATGGTTATGTATGAGGAGTATCTCAGTTTTGGGCAATGACTTGCCCAAGGTCACAACTAGTAGCAGCAGGATTTAAATGCTGGCTTCCCTGATTCACAACCCGCTGCTCCAACCATTAGGCTACTCCTGTTGGTTTGAAGAGGAAAGAAGGGAGAGATGAGCCCTGCGGGACCCCACACAGCACAGGTGATGTATTCTATGAGACTGAATTCCCTCTATCGCTACCTGCTGTGTTTTAGCAGTCAGGAGTGACCTGAACCATTCCAGGACTATGCCCTCGATACCAATATTCCACGGTCTCTGTAAAAGGATAGCTTGGTTGACTGTGTCAAAGGCGGACAAGAAGTCCAGCAGCACTAGTACGGAAGGGCTTCCTGCTATCAAGGGCTTAAATGAAAAAGGTTTATATATGGATTTCCAGTGGACAACAGAATTTCAAACTTCAATCTTCAATCCACATGCCTGCCGCATAGCAGTCTTTATTACAAGACCTTTGGATTAGAACTTGTTAAGTGTTCAAACTATCGACCTACAAATAATATGACATGCTCCTCATAGAGCCCTGCTACTGCAATTAACTTGTGAAACCGAAGTAAGTATAATCAGATTCTAGCTAACCACACTTTATGGTCTGTGGTGCATACTAGATTTTAGATATTTATTTTATTTTCTTAATTAGACATTTTATATACCGTCGTTCCATGTATAGATCACAACGGTTTACAAAGTGATATCAATAGTTGTTACTCAACAGACAAACAAAGGTTGGTTACAGCGTTGTTATTCATTGACATGCAATAATATTAACAGATGAAGTTATCTAGAGTGTATTTATAATTGATCTAGTCTTTCAGGTAAAGAGTATGATAAGCTAAATCAAAATGATAGTCTTCATATTATAGTCAGAGTGTTTGAGAATCTTATATTCTCTAGTTTGGTTTCATCTTCATGATTTGATGATTATTTTTTTTATCCTTTAATGTCTTTGTGGTTCAGTATATTCTGCAGTTTTTATGTTAGCTAATAAGCGGTTTTAAATAGCCATCTTTTTAGTTCACATTTAAACTTCTTTCTATCTGGTAAAAAACGTAATGTCTGAGGCAGAGAATTCCAGAGCTTTGGACTCGCTATGGAAAAAACACAATCTCTTATGTGCATCAAATGAGTGCCCCTTATTGTGGGAATAGTCAATAGTCCTTTGTTTTGGGATTCTGTGGATTGTTTGATTGTAGTGTCACTCCTAACAAGCCGGTGTTATCTGAATGAATGATGTTGAATATTATCATTAATATTTTATAGTAAATTCTGGCTTGTACTGGTAACCAATGCAGTGACATAAGCGAGGGTGTAATATGATCTTATTTCCTAGATCCTAATAGTCTCACTGCTGCAGTTTGTAATAGTTGTAGAGGTTTTAAGTGACATGCTGGTATACCTAGAAGTAAGGAGTTACAGTAGTCTAGGTTTCAGAAAATTAGAGTTTGTAATATGGTTCGGAAGTCAGCAAAAGTTAATAATGGTTTCAATTGATGTAGGATATCCAACTTGGCATAACCTGTCTTAATTAATTTGCTGACGTGCATTTTCATTGTAAAGTTCTCATCTAACTGTATACCTAAATTCTGTACTTGATTTCAGGGATTAATGTGAATATTATCCAGGTTGAGAGCAGGTGGTTTGACTGTCGATGTGTTTCTACTTAGCCGAATGATTTCGGTCTATTTAGGGTTTAAAGTTAGTTTAAGTTGCGAAAGTTCTTGTTGTATTGTTTTCATGTAGGTAGAGAGTGTCAAAGCTGTATTTTCTTATGATTAAGAGAATGGGATGTAGAACTGTAAGTCATCGGCAGACAAGAGGAAAGTTATTCCTAGATTCGTCGGTAATTTACTTAGTGGGAGCATGTAAATATTGAATAGTGTTGCTGAGAGGGCTGGGCCTTGAGGGACACCTTTGTCACACTGGAAAGTATCAGAAATATGGTTGCCCAGTATGACTTGGAATGTTCTGTTAGATAGAAATGAAGAGAACCATCTGAGAACCCTGCCGTCTATCCCGGTGTTGCTCATCAGATGGCATAACAGGTTATGGTGTACTGGGTCAAAGGCTGCAGTTAAATCAATTGGAACTAGACAATATGATACATCTGAATACTGTTAGTGCACTGCTGAAAAGCACTCTTTAGCATAGTAGTATTTGTCAATTTTCAAAATACGCTGAGCCATCTGCCTTAGGAGCCTAGATTTAAGAGAATATTCATCTAAACCTAGGCACTTAGACGGTAACTTTAAACCAAGCGCATGTGCGCCCACAATTTTAAATTGTCCAAGCAAGTGCGTGCATGTAATGTAAAATACGCCTAGCGCGCGTATGTGTGCTTCTAATTTTAAGCAGTTCCGAGAGGAAACAGTCACGTAACTTTTCTTAGCACTTTTCGGCTTTTACACGCCCAGGTGAGCGCATTTTAAAACATGCGCGTGTAAAGGAAATAGCCAGTTTGACCGCTCAATCCATCGGTTTGCCCAGCCTATCTCTGTCATCGAGATCCCTGTGGTTCTTCAGCCTATGCTCCTCCCAGTTTACCCAGTCCCCTCACCCAATCCGTTTTGTTCTGACTTACACTTCAAAAAGAGCAGAAGTAAATATGCACAGGTAACAGCCCGACGCGCGCTGTGTTCACCAGTTTTACGACTGGGATTTTCACGTGTAAATGATGGCCCTGCTCCACCCCTTTTTTTGCACGTTCTGTTGCGCATTAATACACACATACTTTTATTTTAAAACCAGAAAAATAAGTGTGTAACATTTTCACCCCTTAGGTTTTTAGTTGAAAATTCAGCTCAATTTACATCTGGCTAGATTTACAATGCTTAGCCCTTTTTTTTTTTTTTAAATTGGTTCCTAAATTTAGCCAGCAAGTACTGAAAATTGATGCTAGCTTTTACACCCCCACCTGCCCCGATGTTAATGGAAAGAGGAGCCCTCCCTGCAACCTCATGAGCTGTGTTCTTCCCAAATTCTCCCCAAAACGTTCCCAAAACCGAGCCAGCAGGCAGACTCTCTCTTCACCATTAAGAGAGCCCTCCAGTTGGCTCAGCGTCGTGAATATTTGAGGGGATTCTGGAAGCGGGAGGCAGGAGCGGGATTGTGGGGCTGCAGGGGGGCCTTGAGATTAGGGCAATGAGCAGGGAAATTGGAAGGGAATGGAGGGGTTATTTTTATTCTGACATTGGGGAAGGTAGGAGTGAGGATTGTAGGGCTGTGATAAGAACATAAGAAATTGCCATACTGGGTCAGACCAAGGGTCCATCAAGCCCAGCATCCTGTTTCCAACAGAGGCCAAACCAGGCCACGAGAACCTGGCAATTACCCAAACACCAAGATGGGAGGGCTTTTATTTTATCTGATAGTGTGGGTGGGAGGGAGGATCACAGGACTGCAGGGGGGGGGGGGGGAGGCTCTTCTATTTTTTTTTTCCAGATTGGGCAGGAGGAAGGGGGATAACTGAGTCCTGATGCACAGGGTTAGCACCTAGATTTATGCCGCTATCCCTGTTGCCTAATTTTGGCTGCTTGGTTTAGATGTTTGGTGCTAAAAATCTGTGCAAGGCGCCTAAACTTTCTCCCCTGACCTAAGTTCACTGACCTGCTCACCCATTTTTTTAGGCACCTTGTGAATTTAGATGCTGGGGGGGGGGGGGGGGGAAACATACATTCAGCAGGATGTAGGCACCTAGCTCTGTTATCAGGTGCTTCAATCCCACTGAAAATTGATTCTGTTAAGACTCCAGGAATAATAACTCCACAGATGACTAAAGGATGGGGGCTGCTTGTTAAAGTAAATATTATTTTTAATTTAGCTTTGGAAAGGCAAGCGGTGCCACCTACCTCATCCCTTGAAAGATATTGATAATATGACGTGACAGAACAGACATTTAATTGGTTTTTGGATAATGCCAGGCAAGGTTGTATTGCATAACAGCTTAACATTTGGTAGATTTCTCATGGTGTCGACCAATTGCCCTGTACTGCAGGTGGAGTATCAGTGTGATGGGTTCCTGGAGAAGAACAGAGACACCGTGTACGAAGAGCAGATTAACATCTTGAAAGCCAGCAAGGTAAGGGCAGGAGCACAGAGTCACACTTGAAACTGAGTATGATTCATTCCAAACCGTGCTATTTGATGCATGATGTGCCCCAGCTCAGCAGAAAAGTATGCTAAGCAAAACAGGAAGAAAATGTGATTTTCATTCGACTTTTTTGAAAACACGTACATGCAGTTGGTTTTTCAACGCTGCACAGTGCTCCTGCAGCACATGGGCGGCTAAAAAATTCTCACAGAACATCGTTGGCACGGTATTGAAGTGGCACGGCTGAATGTGACGTCCACTCGTGAGGAAGCAGAAGTTGCTGCATGTGATTGAAATAATCCAGCAGCTTCAAATTGACACTTCAAACATAGAGGTTCATGCATTAAAGTGGACTATTTTGTGCTCACTGTTAAGGTTTTTCCTTGTGCTATTTTTCTCCTATGTAAATAAGCCCAGTAAAAAAAAATAGCTTGCACAAAATCTGCACTAGCGACTGTCCACGATGGCACAATCCTCTAGGTCAGGAAGTCATTCTCTCTCATTAGCATGGCCTGGCTCCTCTGCCGGTGCCTGATTGCAGTGCCATAGTCCTCCGGTTCCTGTCTTGATCATGGAGCCTGGGAAACCCCACCAACCTTTCTGCTGCCGCTACCACTGCAGCACTAGAGGGGGGGAAAAAGACACCGCCCCCAAAGACCAAAACATTTCTGAGGGTCCACCAGAGGGAAAAGTATGGTGGCTGGAAAACTGAGTTCCCTGGGCCAGATCTGATCTGGGAGCTGTAATTTGGGGACCCCTGTACTAAGCTGTAGGACAAAGTGGACCCTTGGGTCAGCCGGTGTCATTTTGAATTTTGGTACTGGTAGGACACGAGCAACTGTACATTATTACTGTCCTAGGGATGTCTGAAGCACTTAAAGGGCAGGGGTGCTAGGGGAGGAGGGACTGCCTGTGGGGGTGTTAATTTTCTTCAGATGAAGATGCTCGCTACGGGGGATCTCCCAGAGAGGGGGAGAGGGATGACTAGGACTGGCAGGGGAAGGGATTTTACTCTTTGGAGGGATGTTTAATACTCAGGTATACAGCCCCATATTCCAGCCATCCTCGGGAGCCACTAATTTAATTTAATTAATTAATTTTTTTATTTATATCTTTAACTTAGAAAAGGTAATGGGATGAAACTTAAACCTATTTTTACAGAGAATTAGAAAAGGTCCCAGTAATTGCATGTCAGGGAAAAATGTGTTTGCTGATATTCTTTGCTATTAAAAGCCCTCCATCCCTACCCCTCTTCTGACCTACGCCATAGCTGCTTCTAATTTAGTCTCTAGGGTACATAATTATAGTAAGTGCTAACATGGTACTCTGCAAATATGTGTCATAATAAAGGAGTTCCATATCAAAACAAATAAAATGACAGTTATTCAATGTAACAACTATGGCGCATTTGTCTTAAGGCAAACCATCTGGAGGTTTAGGGAATGCCCTATTGGTTCACAGCTCTCTCTAATGAAAAAGGAAATTTAACTACAATTAAAAAGGAATTAGCCACTAATAAAGCCTCCCCCACTTTACAGCATTTAGAAAACTTTCCCCCCACTACCACAGAAGATTCGGAAACCCAAGAATAAGTGGTTTACAGTGGGCTCTTGGATTTACCCAAGGGATGTCTTGCCTCACGAATCTGTTGCATTTTTTTGAAGGAGTTAATAAACAAGTGGATAAAGGTGAGCCGGAAGATGTAGTGTATTTGGATTTTCAGAAGGTGTTTGACAAAGTCCCTCATGAGAGGCTTCTAAGAAAACTAAAAAGTCATGGGATAGGAGGCGATGTCCTTTTGTGGATTACAAGCTGGTTAAAAGACAGGAAACAGAGTAGGATTAAATGGTCCATTTTGTCAGTGGAAAAAAGGGTAAACAGTGGAGTGCCTCAGGGATCTGTACTAGGACCGGTGCTTTTCAATATATATATATATATATATATATAAATGATCTGGAAAGGAATACGATGAGTGAGGTAATAAAATTTGCAGATGATAGAAAAATTTTCAGAGAAGTTAAATCACAAGCAGATTGTGATAAATTGCAGGAGGACCTGGCAAGACTGGAAGATTGGGCATCCAAATGGCAGATGAAATTTAATGTGGACAAGTGCAAGGTGACGCATATAGGGAAAACTAACAGATGCTGTAGTTACCCGATGTTAGGTTCCATATTAGCAGCTACCACCCAGGAAAAAGATCTAGGCATCATAGTGGATAATACTTTAAAATCGTCGGCTCAGTGTGCTGCAGCAGTCAAAAAGCAAACAGAATGTTAGGAATTATTAGGAAGGGAATGGTTAGTAAAATGGAAAATGTTATAATGCATCTGTATCCCTCCATGGTGAGACTGCACCTTGAGTACTGTGTACAATTCTGGTCGCCGCAACTCAAAAAAGATACAGTTGCACTGGAAAAGGGACAGAGAAGGGCGACCAAAATGATAAAAGGGCTGGAATGTCTCCCCTATGAGGAAAGGCTAAAGAAGTTAGGGTTGTTCAGCTTGGAAGAAGAGACGGCTGAGGGGGCATATTATTGAGGTCTTTAAAATCATGAGAGGTCTAGAACAGGTAAATGTGAATTGATTTTTTACTCTTTCGGATAATAAAAAGACTAGGACACTCCATGAATTAGCAAGTAGCACATTAAAAACTAATTGGAGAAAAATCTTTTTCACTCGATGCACAGTTAAGTCCTGGAATTTGTTGTCAGAAGATGTGGTTAATGCAGTTAGTGTAACTGGGTTTAAAAAAGGTTTGGATAAGTTCTTGGAGGCGAAGTCCATTAACTGCTATTAATCAGGTTGACTTAGGGATTAGCCACTGCTATTACTGGCATGGGATCTACTTAGTGTTTGGGTACTTGCCCAGGTACTTGTAGCCTGAATTGGCCACTGTTGGAAACAGAAAGCTGGGCTTGGTCTGACCCAGTATGGCATATCTTATGTTATGTTCTTACGCTTGGATATTGTTTTTGATATAAAGAGCTACTCCTCCCCATTTCTGTCATTTCTATCCTTTCTGAACAGGTTATAACCCAGTATCATTGTATCCCATTCATGAGACTCGTTGAACTTTGTATGTATCCATAATAGCAACAACATCCAAGAGGCTTATGAATAAAATGGGAAGCCTGGGAGTGGGGCCCCAAGGTGGTGGGATGGATTACAAATTGGCTGACTGACAAACATCAGCAAGTTAGCGGTAAATGGAATCTACTCTGAAGAAAGTAGAGTATAAGTGGAGCTCCTCAAAGATCTGTCCTAAGGCTGGTTCTATTCAAGATCGTTGTAGGCAATATTACAGAAGGATTAGAAGGGAAAAATTGTCATTTTATGGATGGCATTAAGATGTGAAACAGCATGGACACCGCTGAAGGACTAGAAAGAATGAGAAGTGACCTAGAAAAACTCGAGAAGTAGTCAAAGGTTTGGCAGCTGGAATTCAGTGTCAAGAAGTGCAGCGTCATGCATGTGGTGTCAGCAGTCTGAAGGGAGGTTTATGTGTTGGGGAGATGAAAGACTGAGTACAAACTGGGAGGGAGATCTCAGGGTTATAGTGTCTGATGATCCAAAGGTGGCAAAACAATGTGACAAGGTAGTAACTAATGCTGGGATGCATCATAGAAACATAGAAATGACGGCAGAAGAAGACCCATCAGCCCATCCAGTCTGCCCAGCAAGCTTCACACTTCTTTCCTTTCATACTTATCTGTTTCTCTTGGCTCTTAGCAACCCTTGGTTCTATTTCCCTTTCACCCCGACCATTAATGCAGAGAGCAGTGATGGAGCTGCATCCAAGTGAAATACCTAGCTTGATTAGTTAGTGGTAGTAACCGCCGCAACAAGCAAGCTACACCCATACTTATTTGTTTAACCAGACTATGTTATTCAGCCCTTATTGGTTGTTTTTCTTCTCCCCTGCCGTTGAAGCAGGGAGCTATGCTGGATATGCGTGAAGTATCAGTTTTTTTCTCCCCTGCCGTTGAAGCAGAGAGCTATGCTGGATATGCGTGAAGTATCAGTTTTTCTTCTCCCCTGCCGTTGAAGCAGAGAGCTATGCTGGATATGCGTGAAGTATCAGTTTTTCTTCTCCCCTGCCGTTGAAGCAGGCATAACCAGTAGGAAAAAGGTTATAATACCCCTGTACAAACACTTGGTGAGGCCTCACTTGGAATACCGTTTTGGTTCTGGAGACCTTATCTAAAAAATAAGGTCAGAATAGAAGTGGTCCAGAGAAAGGCAACCAAAATGATATGGCATCTGTACAGAAAGCCATATGAAATGAGACTGAAAGAGCTTAATATGTATACCCTAGAAGAGAAAAGAGACAGGGGAGATATGATACAGACCTTCAAGTGCCTGAAAGGAATCAATGATGCACAAAAGCCAAATCTTTTGCAATTGGAAAGAAGCTTTAAAACTAGGGGTCACTATGTGAAATGCCAAGGAGGAGACTCAGGAGCATTGTCGGGAAATATTTCTTCACAGAAAGGGTGATGGATGCATGGAAAGCCCTCTTGGACGAGGTGCTAAGGATAAGAATGATAATGGACTTAAAATAACATGGGACAAACCCAGAGGATCCTTGCTGGCTAGAGAATGGAAATCAAGAAATGGGGTAACTTTTCTGTTGTACCTTGGGAGTGGCCTGCAGTTTTGCTACTACCCAAAAAAGACTTGCTGGGCAGTACTGATGGACAGTATTGATCTTTATCTGCCATCTTTCACTGTGTTACTATGCATATTTATAAAGAATCCAAGCTGGTTTACAAGAAAAGTACACAAAAGGGGCAGAGTAAACTGCACACACTTATAGAGCAATGTGACGTAAAAAACTAAACATAACACAATAACTTAAATTACATTTAAAACCTGAACATAATATTAAAACCAAAATAAATCCATAACAACATAATAAAACTCCTAAAAAAAAATCTTAATCTCCATCACTCAAAAGCTAATCTAAAAAGCCAAGCCTTACTCTTTTATTTGGTAATGAGAGTAAGTTACCACCACTAGGAATGTACACACATTATCAGTTGCAGGAGCTTGTGTTACCAGCACAAAGAGTACAATGCCCTTTAGTAAATCCCGCATTTGCTGTAAATCACTAATGCACATTAAAACTAATTTTTAATGCATTTTAGTAAATAGGCCCCTATATATGAACCTAGTTAGAAAAGTTACCCCCATATAATTCAAGGAACCTATGCAAAATCTGCAGAGACCATTTACAAAACTTTTGTTTTCCTTTTCTTTTTTAATGAAGTGGGCCAGAGAAATTCTACAAAGTCAGATTTTTGGGTATTTTACCAAGATCAGTGGGGAAAAAAAATCGAATGGATGTGCCCTCGCCAAAGTCTCCAGTGACCTGTTTATCCTCTCTGAGTTATCTGCTTCTTTTGACACTTTTGATGACCCACCTACTCCTTGATACTCTGTCTCACTTGTCTGTACTGGCTTGGTTCTCTGTATCGCTCCATGGTGAGACCGCACCTTGAATACTGTGTACAATTCTGGGCGCCGCATTTCAAAAAAGATATCGTTGCGATGGAGAAGGTACAGAGAAGGGCAACCAAAATGATAAAGGGGATGGAACAGCTTCCCTATGAGGAAAGGCTGAAGAGGTTAGGGCTGTTCAGCTTGGAGAAGAGACGGCTGAGGGGGGATATGATAGAGGTCTTTAAGATCATGAGAGGTCTTGAACGAGTAGATGTGACTCGGTTATTTACACTTTCAAATAATAGAAGGACTAGGGGGCATTCCATGAAGTTAGCAAGTAACACATTTAAGACTAATCGGAGAAAATTCTTTTTCACTCAACGCACAATAAAGCTCTGGAATTTGTTGCCAGAGGATGTGGTTAGTGCAGTTAGTGTAGCTGGTTTCAAAAAAGGTTTGGATAAGTTCTTGGAGGAGAAGTCCATTAATGGCTATTAATCAATTTTACTTAGGGAATAGTCACTGCTGTTAATTGCATCAGTAGCATGGGATCTTCTTGGTGTTTGGGTACTTGCCAGGTTCTTCTGGCCTGGTTTAGCCTTTGTTGGAAACAGGATGCTGGGCTTGATGGACCCTTGGTCTGACCCAGCATGGCAATTTCTTATGTTCTTATCCCTCCCAGTGCGCTTTTAATGTGTCCTTTGACAGATCTTCCTCTATTGCCATCCCAGTAGTAACTGGTGTGCCTCAGGGCTCTATCCTGGGCCCTCATCTCTCCTCTCTGTATATTAATTCCCTTGACACTCTAATTTCCTTTCATGGCTTTCAATACCATCTTTCTGATGATGATTCCCAGATATATCTCTCTATCCCATTCCTAAATCTTAGCCTGCTTGTCTGACATTGCTGCCTGATGTCCCACCTCCACCTTAAGCCCAACATGGCCAAGTCAGAGCTGCTTATCAAACCCTCTTCCCCCTTTCTCTATTTCTGTGGATAACACTGCCATCTCCCAGTTCCTTCAGCCTGTAACCTTGGGGCCAACTTTGACTCCTCTCTCTCTCTCTCTACTCCTCCTCTCCACATATACAAACACTACTAAAATGTGTTATTTCTTTCTCTATAACGTCACCAAAATCTATCCCTTTGTCTCTAAACACACTATCAGAACCTTTATCCGCTCTCTCCTCACTTCCCACTTAGACTGCTTCATCCTGCTCCTCACAGGTCTCCCAGTTAACCATATCTCTCCAATGTAATCGATCCAAAATTCAGCTGCATTACTTATCTTTCGCCAAAGTTGTAACACCCATATAGCCCCTCTTCTCAGATCACTACGTTAGCTTCTATATCTGTTTCTGCATACAGCTCAAGCTCTTCTTCCTTACCTACAAGAGCCTTCACTTTGCAGCTTATTACTTCTCCTCTCCTATCTCTCCCTTCACCTCTCCCCTTGAGCTCTGCTCATCAGGCAAGTCACTCCTATCTGTGCCTTTCTCCTCTACCGCCAGCTCTCAGTTCCATTCTTTCCATCAGGCTGCACTGTATGCTTGCAAAAAGCTTCCTGAGTTACTGCATCATGCTCCCTTTCTTGCCTTATTCAAATCCAGTCTAAAAACCTACCGCTTTGTTGCTGCTTTTAAATCTTAATTCCTGATTATCCTGCTTTACAGCCTTATTGATTCTAACCATTTTCTTAAATGAAATTCCTAAATTCTCTTTTGCCATGAATGTTTGTCTTGATTAGATTGTAAGCTCTACCGTGAAGGGTACGGTCTCGTCAATGCTTTTGCACACAGCTCTGTACATCAAGTAGCGCTATAGACGTGATAAGTAGTAATAGATCTGCAGGTGATTTTCTGCTTGAACCAAGCCAAAATCTAGTGGGGTGGAGTTTGAACAGAAATGATTAATAATAATAATAATAATAATAATAATAATATATTAAGGGACATTCCTTTTCTGATTTTATTTTATTTTGCTGAGAATTTCATTGTCAGAACAAAAAATAAATCAGTGGAAAAATGACCTTGTTATAACACACAGGAGAAAAATCAGTGGAAAAGTCATTTTTCCATTGATTTCTTTTTTGTTTTGACAATGAAATTCTCAAGCAAAATAAAATAAAAACTGAAAATGAAGGTCCTTAAATATAATCTAGTAGCACTCATTCCAGTAAATGTAAGAGTAATATCTAGACTTCTAGACCTTCATTCATTAAATGCTTTATAAACCTGGCAAATCTGATACCAAAAGTCCTCCAGAATATCAGAATTAGCAAAGACTTAGGGCCTAGCCAAGTAATTTGGTAAAACCCAGTAATTTATTGAATTGCCTGCCATACTCAAACCCATTTTAGTTCAGTCATGAATCATCAGGCTAGCAGAGAATGCATTTTCAAATTATATGCATGCAAGCAAACTACTGCCCCTTCACGATTCCTGCTGAGCTCCCCTGGGTATTTTCTTATTTTGTTTTATAACTTATTGTTTATTCAACATCCATAAAAAACATATGTAAAGCATAAATTGTATTACAAAACAATAACTGATTACTGCATACAATTGTATAGCAACAGTAAACAGCGCTAGATAAAATAAAATATAAAAATACAAACATCTATTTTTAACTGTTGTGTTTAACTTGTTTGTCATTTAGTGTTTCCAAAAAGTACCCTCCCCTCCCCCCCCCTTTCTAAAGAATAAGAATCCTCATAAGGATCCTCCAACTTGGGTCTGGTATTGACTGAACTCATTTGGATTTCCCCCCCCCCATCCTATACCCCCCTTCTCCCATAGGGCCTAATATTAAGTAAATCTCGTCACCTCTGAAGGCTATAAGCCAGTAGTAGCATCCTTCTGGCGCCATATCTTCTCGAACAGCTTCTCGAACTTAGGAAGTTGTTTCCATTTGATGGCATTAAGCCTATTCAGGTGGTAAATTCAGGCTAATCTTTAGGTAACTTTATAAGTGGACAGGGCAGAAGGGTTCTTCCAGCCACAGGCTATCTTGCCTCGTGCCACCAATATTATTTGGAGAGGTAAAGTATTCTTCCCTGCCTCCTGGTGGTCAACCTTTATTTAGAAGGAAAAACCAAGGATCTTTGCTTATAATCACCCCAGCTATCTCTCATATCAACACTATTACCCCATCCCAAAATCCTGAGATGATTGGACAATCCCACCAAATATGCAAAAACGTGCCACGTTGGCCACATTTTCTCCAGCAGCCTTCATCATGTGTAATCGAACTAGGGTGAGGTACCAGCAGTATAACATTTTATAGCTGTTTTCTACTATAGATGCTGAAATGGAACACCTCTGTATATGTGAAGGGGGTGAGCTGGAATCTTTATTGAATATACAATATATTCTAGAGATCCCTTTAGTAATAGAGCATTCTTTATCACATAACACTTCAAATAGGGACTTCCTCTGCCTCAGGCTCCGCCGGACTACCTTTTGAGATAAATAAGCAGCTTGCAAGTAAAAATAAATCATGACTCCTAGTTCTACTGACTTTTTTCCAATGGAAAAGGTTTGTTGTTGACCATGGATCATTAAAACCTTTCAAGTATCTGAAAGTCTGTATCATATCATCCCTGCTCCTCCTCTCCTCCAGGGTATACATATTTAGGTTCTTCAATCTCTCCTCATATTTCATTTTATGAAGACCATCCACCTTTTCGGTTGCCCTTCTCTGGACCGCCTCCATCCTGTCTTTGTCCCTTTTGAGATATGGTCTCCAGAACTGAACACAGTACTCCAAGTGAGGCCTGACCAAGGTCCTGTACAAGGGGATCATCACTTCCTTTCTCTTACTAGATATTCCTCTCTCTATGCTGCCCAGCATTCTTCTGGCTTTAGCTATCGCCTAGTCACATTTCCATTTCACCCTGTTATACCAGTCCAGTGAGTCCTTACTGGTGGGTTATGTCCCCTTACCAACAGATGGGAGCAACGCACAAGACTTAATGGTGATATCAGTGGTTGTCAACTCCGGTTCTTGGGGACCACAAACTGGCCAGATCTTCAGGATATCCAGTGAATAAGTATGAGATAGATTTGCATGTATTGCCTCCACTGTATGCAAATCTATCTCATAAATATTCAGTGGATATCCTGAAAACCTGGCCTGTTTGTAGCTCTGAAGGAGCAGAGTTGGCTACCCCTGGTATATGTGATGCAGCTCTGAGAAATTCCTGTATACTCTGCCTCCAACAGATGGTAGGACTCATGGGAGGTGCAGCAGGACCTCACAGAGTATACCACGGGCCAGGCCCCTGGATCTGCCAGTAGAGTGAACCTATTCCTCTGGCTCCAGACTCAGGGGAGACTTAGTAGAGCCTAGGGTCGGATTTCTCTCAGCTCTGTCTGTATAAAAAAAAAAAAGTGGAAAGGTGAAGGGAGCTTTGGATTCACAATTACAGCAGGAGAGAATCCTTCAGCCTCTTCCCCCCACCCCCACCCCCATCCCTTCTCCTTCTCCCTTGGTTATTGGCTTGCCTGTCTCTTTAAATTCTTTGACAAAAATTTAAAAAAATAGACGGACTGTGAAGAGAAGCAATTCTGAGATCCGGGGACAGGTTTCTCCCGCATCTCTTCAGGTTTGCAGCAGGCTTGATTGCAGGCTCTCTAATCATGGGGTAAGTGTGCTGCAGGCAGAAGGGTTCCAGTGCCAGCATCAGGATCACTGTGGCATCAGTTTGGAACAAGATTGACATGGATACATCTGAGCTCTCTTGCTGCTGTACTGCATGCAGCTCCCGGCACTCGGGCTCCACTTTGGGGATATCTGTTTGTCTTGTACTCAGGCTGGATAGGCCATGGATCTCTTGTTGGCAGCCCATATTGTGAGCCAGGAGAATATGCAAGCAGACTATGTGAGCAGAAACCTACTAGTTCCAGGAAAGTGGGAGCTGAACCAGGATACATTTTGTCACATGGTTTGCAGGTGGGGTCTTCCCCACATCGATCTAATAACCACTTGCAAGAAAGCCAAGGTGCCCTGGTTCTTTTGTCATCACAAAGAGTTTGGTTCTAAGGGCATAGATACTTTGGTGCAGCTCTTGTCAAAGGCAGACCCTCTTTTTGACTTTCCCCTTTGGCTACTAATTAGCAGAGTGCTGTGCAGAATTGTGGCTGAGAACATTCAAGTGATCCTCGTGGCACCAGATTGGCCCCAAAGACCATGGTTTGGAGATCAGGTCAGACTTCAAGGTCTACCAGATTTTCGGAGACTATCCCGCTCCATTCTCTTTTACGGCTTTGCTCTTGAAAGGTCTTGCTTGAGGAAGAAAGCTTATTCTTCCTTGGTGTTATCCACTTAGTTGAAAACTCATAATGTTCTCTGTCTCTGGCTTAAATCCTAGTCTGGTGCATTTTTTGATGCTTTCTGCAAGGCTTCTTGCTGGAATGCTGATCCTCCATGCATGTTAGCCATTCTTCAGACGGATTAGAGAAGGCCTTAGCCATGAATTCTCTAAAGGTACAGGTTGTGGCTATTTCTTGTCTTGGAGGCAAGGTTCAGAGTGCTTCAGTAGCAGTCCGTGAAGTTAAAAGATTGTGTTCAACTTTTAGATCATTGGTCCTTCAGTGGGCTTCAGTCTGGAATTAAAGGCAGCAGTTTCAGTTCCCTTTGAACCTCTGAATCACTCTTGTTTGAAGGACCTTATGCTGAAGATCGTATATGTTCTGCCTGGTGTATTTCCCTCCTTTTTGCCTAAGGTAGTTTCAGTGTTCCACTTGAATCAATCTATTACCCTGTTGGTTTTCTCTAATGAGGAGTGTCAGAGGAGTGAAACTGGTCTCTAAAGTGTCTGAATGTTCACCAGGTTCTCCTTTGGTACTTGGAGGTGACCAGTTCTTTTCGTATTTGTCTTGTTTGGTCCATGTAGAGTTGAGGCAGCCTCTAATTCTACCTTAGCCCATTATATTAGACATGGTTTCTAGGGATGTGCAGCAGGGACGGATTCGTCCCATTCGGTATTCGTCGGGACCCAAATCCGTTGCATCTTTTCTCGGGGGACCCGATCCGTTCATTAGTTACATATGTATTCGTTTCCCAAAACCCCCCCATCCCAACCCTTTAAATTTAATTAACTACAACCCCCCACCGTCTTGACCCCCCCACCCGACTTGCCAAAAGTCCCTGGTGGTCCAGCGGGGGTCCTGGAGCGAAGGTAGGAGCAATGGATGGCTGGTGCCATCTTGTGCTCCTTCCATGTGACAGGGGCCGACCAATGGCACCGGTAGCCCCTGTGACATAGTAAGGGCAAAGGCTATTGGCGCCATTTTGAATACTGGCAGCCGACGGCCCGAGTGCAGGATATGGCTCCAGGACCCTCGCTGGACCACCAGGGACTTTTGGCAAGTCTTGAAGGGGGGGATCCCAATGTCCTGGGTGGATCCTAGACTGGTTTAGGAGGAATTCATGGAAATAAAATTAACAGGTAAGGAAAATTTCTCCTTCCATTTCATCTTGCTACACCAGTCCAGTGAATCTTTATGATTGGGAAGATCCAAAGCCCCACTAATGAGGAAGGGAATAAGTTAGGGCCTCCTTAAGACCCCCCAGCTCTATAAGCTGTATTATTATTTGCAGAAACAGCTAATTGATACAACTTCACAAAGGTGTGCAAGGAGACCCAAGTAACCGCTTTGTAAACATCCTCCAGTATCACAGCAATTATCTCCACCCAGAATGAAGACTTCATCCTAGTAGAATGAGTGTCAAAAGTCCCTGGTGGTCCAGCGGGGGTCCTGAAGCCATATCCTGCACTCAGGCCGTCGGCTGCCAGTATTCAAAATGGCGCCGATAGCCTTTGCCCTTACTTCTTCACAGGGGCTACTGGTGCCATTGGTCGGCCCCTGTGACATTGTAAGGGCAAAGGCTATCGGTGCCATTTTGAATACCGGCAGGAGATCGCTCCAGGACCCCCGTTGGACCACCAGGGACTTTTGGCAAGTCTTGGGGGAGGGATCAGGAGGGTGGGGATTTATTCGTTAGTGATACGTTGTATTCATGGGGGTTCGCCATATGTTTCGTGACCCCCTCGAATACAACGAATATGGCATATATGTTGCAGATTGCCAATACGTTGCAAACGCATGCACACCCCTAATGGTTTCTTCTGCCTATTTGCTTCAGAGCCAGTAGGCTCCCAACCTTATTTGCACTCATTCTACTAGGATGCAGTCTTCATTCTGGGTGGAGATAGTTGCTGTGATACTGGAGGATGTTTACAAAGCGGTTACTTGGGTCTCCTTGCACACCTTTGTGAAGTTGTATCAATTAGCTGTTTCTGCAAAGAATAATACAGCTTATGGAGCTAGGGGTCTTAAGGCGGCCCTAACTTTTTCACTTCCTCATTAGTGAGGCTTTGGATCTTCCCATCCATAAAGATTCACTGGACTGGTGTAGCAAGAAGAAATGGAAGGAGAAATTTTCCTTACCTGTTAATTTTCTTTCCATGAATTCCTCCTAAACCAGTCTAGGATCCACCCAGGAAGTTGGGCTTGCTTTGATCATTGAGAGCTTTGATGCCCGTCATCTGTATGTAAATGTTGTACATATGATTTTGCTCTTCTCTCTTTTTTCTGTCTGTCTTGTTCTCTCCTTTATCCTTTTACAGGACATGTTGGTTTTATATTTTGAATATTTTTGCTAATATAGTTTTGATCTAAGTTCTTTGTCAAGGTTACACTGGCATTTCTTAGTGCTGTACCACCTATACAGAATGGTGATGATCCTCTTTCTCCAGCTGCTGTTAGGGGGACATAACCTAGCTGTAAGGACTCACTGGACTCGTATAGCAGGATTCATGGAAAGAAAAGTTCTCCTCCTCCTTCCTTTGCCTCATCACCCTTCCCAATTCCTCAATCCTTCATCCCTCTCTATCTATTATTCCTCTACCACTCCTCTGAAACTCCTTTTCCAGCTCCCTTCTCTGAGATTCGCTATCCTTGTCATCCCACCCCTACCTTCTATCCTCCCTTCCCAATACTAATTCTAAAGATCAATTTTCTCCAAAAAAAAAAAATAAATTATCCAGACACACAAATGTCAGACAACAAATTTATTTTTGAGTAAAATACAAATTAGCCTTGTTTAATAAGCAGATCTATGCAAATGTGCCATATTATTGCCACAGAACTTTCTAACTTTTGCTGCAGAATCTACTCTTGAGCTGCTGCAGGAAAATGGGAGCTGGGGGCTTAATGTGGATAAAACCATTGACCTTGGTGAGGTTGTAACTGCGAGCCATGTTCATTCAATCCTTGCCTTTTCTGTACTGAGGCTGCTAACCAGGGCATCAGTGAGTGCCGTTTATGACTGTGATTTTACAAATAGGGATGGCTGACTGCTGGGATCTATACTAAGAGTTCCAGGTCTCCCACTCCTAACCAGGTATTTCATATAGGGTTTGAAGGAAAAATCTGTAAGAAAGGTCCTTCGGAGGGAATCTTGGAAGTAAAGGCAGAACACAAACACTGTCACACAAATCAAGCCAGCTATTAGTTTCCTCTGTGAAAGAGCCCTTTGATGACTTGAGGCTTAAAAGTAAGAATGCCTAGCATTACTGCTGAAATAAAGCACAGATTACAGCCGGAACTGGGAGCTGTTTTATCACCCTGCAGAATAATTCCCAGCCTTGAATCCTCTTGTCATGCTGCGGGCAGATTTTGGTGCGTCTGTCCTGTGCTTTTATTCTAGCTATCAGCTATTGTATTCTCTTGAAACGATCATTGGAAAACCTGTAAATAAAAGAAAATGAACCTGTCACTTTCACCGTGCTATCAGTTGCATGCAGTCAGTTCAGAATCCCCTTTGCTTTTCTGGCATCTCTCTGTTGTTTAATATTTGACAAAGAGATGTCATTCCTGTAAAAGAGAAGTTGAGAATGGAGAAAAAGGATGGAGATGAGGGGAGGCAGTATGGTAACCCCAGATACAATAGCCCAAGGCCATGTAATTGTGCAAATGATGTTACATATTAATGACGGCAGATAAAGACCAAATGGTCCATCCAGTCTGCCCATCAAATTTCTTATGCTAGTGACTGCCACTTTGTACAGGGTACCCCCATGTTTCTGTAAAGGATAGTAACTGCCGCACCGTGCTGGTTTACTCCCAAGCCTTCTGTTAAATGTAGTAATATTTACACTCGAAACCAAACGAGTGTTAACCCATAATAAAATTACTGCTAGCAACATTTTTACAGGGTGAGCGGCCTTCTTGGGAATTCAGACAGTGCTGCTTGAATGTGCTTTGCCTTTGAACTTGGCCATAGAAGCAGTCCTGCGCTTTTTCCCTAATGTCTGCATACCAGTACCCTGGACCGAACAAGTAGGGGCAAATCGTTGGCTTTCATCTGAATCCACCCTTTTCTTTATTTCCATCCTCTAGCCTTTAGGGATCCACAGTGTTTATCCTATGCCCTTTTGAATTAGTTTACTGTTTTTGTCCTCACCATCTCTTCTGGAAGGGCATTTCAGACATCCGCCACCCTCTCTGTGAAGAAATATTTCCTGATTTTCCCCCTGGAGTTTCTTTTGTGAGCCCTAGTTCTACTATTTCCAATTGAAAAGGTTCTGAGTTTGTGCATCATTAAAACCTTTCAGGTATCTGAAGGTCTGTATCATATCTCCCCTGCACTTTCTCTCTTCCAGGGTATACATATTCAGTTCCTTCAGCCTCTCCTCATAAGTCTTCCAATGCTGACCCCTCACCATTTTGGTCGTTCTTCTTTGGACCACCTCCATCCTGTCTCTATTCTTTATGAGATATGTACTGAATGCGGTACTCCCGGTGAGGCCTCACCAAGGACCTGTACAAGGGCATCACCACCTCCTTTTTCTTACTGTTTATTCCTCTCTCTATGCAGCCCAGTATTCTTCTGACTTTAGCTATCGCCTTATTACATTCCTTCACTGCCTTCAAATCACCAGACACTATTACCCCAGTCCGTGCACATTAGCCTTTGAACACTTGCCTGCTGGCATATTTATTTAATCACTTGCACACATGCACATTATATAGAGTAGTTTGATTTGAATTCTATCCTGAAGAAGAGAGTATTAACTCTCAAAAGCTAGTCAAGAAACGTATTAGGTTAGTCCAATAAAAAGGTGTCACCTTATATACAATTTTTTATTTTTTTACCTTTATTGCTGTGCATTACATAGTATGAGATGAAGGGAAAAAAAGAAGGAACCACACAAGAGAGCCATGCAGCTAATTGAGTTGAGCAGAATTAGAGGACCTCTTTACTCTACAAAACTGCATCACTTTGGGATTCGGCAAATCCGAGTGGGAGCAGAGTCGTCAATTTTGCTTCACATGATACAAACAAAGAAGAAAAGGGAAGATGAGGTTAGAGCATAAAAGATGTATTGAAATAAAGAGGGCAGGAAGGAAGGTTAAGCTGCAGTGTTTTCTTCATCCTAGAGCAGTGTTTCTCAACCAATAGTCTATGGCTCAGCTCTGGTCCCTAGCAGCATTTCTGTTGTTATTGCAGGAGGATGAGGAGGAAGCAAGACCTGCTCTGCAGCTGTGCTGCACCTTGCACCACAACCAGAGATTTTTTTTTTCTAATCCTTTCTCCCTTGCCCTTCCTTGTGACCTTTTTTTTTTTTTTTCCCCCATTTGGGATCAGTCCTGAGCCCCCCATCTGTGGGAGAGGAGCAGCTGAATGTTAATGGACCAGCATGAGACTGAGTCAGCTTGTGCTCCACTCAAGTTGTACCTCCCATACCGAAGCCAGGAGGAGATGGAGCCCCTGTGGAGCCTGAGAGTGGATCAGATGCTGACTTAGTTTCATGCCAGTTCAATAACATTCAGCTACAGTGGTTCCCTTCACAGAGATTGGGCCTTGAGATCTGCAGCAACTGGACAACAAAATCCACAGCACCAGGGATATTAATTAAAGTAGTGATGTTGGCAGGCGGGGGAGGGGGAGAAATTTCTTAACTTTTTTTTTTATTAATGACAAGATGGTTGCTGACTGGGAGTGGGGAAGAAAAAAGAGGGTTTGTTTTTTCCCTTTATGACCAACTGGTGGCTGACTATGGGAGGGGAGAGGGAGTGAAATTTTTTTTTCCCCATGATCAACTGATGGCTGGATGGGATTGAGAAAAAGGGATTTTTTTTTTGCCTTTTTTGAGGACTATACCAATAGCTGTTGGGAGAGGGAAGGTGAGAAGAAAAATTGGGGGAGGGGGCTTTTCTTTTTTTTTAATAAAAAGCAACATTTTTTTTAGAAAACAAGTTTCTTAAACTGGCTAGTTACCTTCTTCAAATAAATAAATAAATGACGCAGACCAGCTGATCCATGAAATTATAGACTAGGCGGAGCTGTTTAATTTTCTGAGGAGCCCCTGTACCCTAGCTCATCAGATTTGCATCCGATCCATGTAGTTTAGGGAAGATAGCTAACTGGTCCCTGGAATACAAAAATTGTGACTCACTGTCTTAGAGTAAAATATTGCTGTTGAAAGGAAATGAACCACGCAGGTTGCGACTGTGATGTTGAGAATGAAGACAGGAAAGAGGCATTTTGATAAGATCTAGTTCAAGGACGTTTGAAACAAAAAGTCTATGAAGGAGTCAGGTGAAACACAAATGATCAAAGCAGTAAAGGAAGTGCTTAGGGGAGGGACAAGGAAGCATCAGAAAAACTATATGAATTCTTTGCCTCCGACTTCACTGAGGAGGAGGATGCTTGGGACATATCCACACTAGAAATAGTCTTTGAAGATGATGACTCTGAGCAACTTAAGCAAATCACTAGCACACTGGAAGATGTACTAGATCAAAATGACAAACTAAAGAGTAAGAAATCATTGAGACCAAACGGTATTCATCCCAGAGTTCTGAAAGAACTTACATTTTATTTTATTTATTTTATTTAAATTATATTTAGCCTGCGCCTTCCAGCGTTCGGGGCGGGTTACAATAATACATCCATAAAAGCAAGTATTACGTACATAATCAATTAAAGCAAACTACAAAATAAGACAAGGATCTCATGATAATACAAATAAGGTATATCTTCATAGCTTGTAGGGCAAAAGTTCAAGAATCTGGGGACTCGCTCTCATAAATCATTGATGCGTTGCTGGAATGGAAATTATGCTGAAGTTGAAGGAAGGGCAATTGTGAAAAAGTGGGTTTTTTAAGATTTTTTTTTTTTTTAACTTTTTTGTTTTTGAGAAATCATAAATGCTGCGGTAGGGTATTCCGATGTGTGAGCCCGGCCAATGAAAATGCTTTTTCCCACATAGATGCTAATCTTGCTGTTCAGACAGAGGGGGTTTCTAATAGTGCTTGTAATAGAGCAGACTGGATGGTATGTAAAACTTAAGGGCGCTAGTGACCCATGGTGATTTTACATAAATTAATAAGTTCTGAACCAGGGAAGCAAGTTTGTATTGGATCCTGAATTCAGTCAGTAACCAGTGTAAGGTTTGCAATACTGGGATGATTGTTCATGTTTCTGGGTGTTAGTAAGTAGTCTTGCATCTACGTTTTGAATCAGCTGGAAGGGTTTGATAGAATTGTAAGGAAGACCTATATAAAGTACATTGCAAAAGTCAAGGGAGGTAGGATTAACAATTGTAAAACTGTTCTAAAATAGTTTGGGTCCAACAATGGCTTTAAGTGATGAAGTAAGCGTATTTTATAGAATAGAGGCTTTGTGACAGTTTTTATATGGGATTGCATCTAATTGTACACCGAGGTAGCGAACATTATTGGAGAAGGCAATAGACTGTGAGTCAAAAATAACAGAAGCTGGAATTGGGTATGAAATTGAATGACCTAATACTAAGATTTTGGTCTTATTAACGTTCAATGATAATCTGTTATGAAATTGTAAATCTGTTGCTAATAATCTGTAACCTATCATTTAAAACAACCACAGTATCTAAAGATTGGGATGTGGCCAATATAATGCCATTTCTTTTTAAGACCTTTAGGAGTGATCTGGAAAACTATAGACTGGTGAGTCCAATATTGATGCTGGGCAGATTAGTAAAAGTTATTCTTAAAAACAAACTTGCTGGCTATATAGATTAATATGGCTTAACAGGGAAGTCTTAACATGGTTTTAGCAAAAGGCAGTCTATTAGATTTTTTTGAAGGTTAAATAAACACATTGATAAAAGTGAGCTGGCTGACTAGTGTATTTGAATTTTCAGAAGACATTTCACAGAGTCCCACATGTGAATCCTCAGGAAATCAAAAGTCATGGGTTAGGGGGCAGTGTCCTACTGTGGTTTGGGAACTGATTAAAAGGCAGTAAATACAGAGTAGGACTAAATGGTCAGTTTTCCAAATAGAGAAAGGTCAATAGCGGGGTGCCCCAGTGATCTGCACGAGGACCTGTGCAGTTTATATTCATAAATGAGCTGCAGAAAGAAGCGAGTGAGAAGATCAAATTTGCAGATAAAATAATTATGCAAAGTTGCTAAAATGTTAAGAATTGCAGAAGAACCTCGTGAGACTCGAGGTATGCATATTCAGTCACTGGCCAGATTGCAAAATTAGCCGGATATTCACTACTGCAGCTGCACTATTGAATAAAGCCAGCTCTCTTTTTTATGTTGTCGCGCCACCGGCCACTCTCCTAGTCACAATCCGGCTGGAAATATCTGGGGTGCTTTTCCACGGTCCAGCTGTCCGACTTCTTGCAGCTTTCCCGGTTCCATCCTTAGAGGCTCTCCAGTCTCCAGGTACTCCAGTCTCTATAGCTTTACTTTACCCCATACCTTCCAGGATGTCACAGCTATGGGTTCAAATCCTCTCACCCCAGTTGGTGAGTTGGGCTTAAGCACACATAGTCCCAGGTTATCCCGCTATACTTTATACTTTATAGCTATACTTTATACTTTATAGCTTTACTTTATCAAACCACATCAGTCTCAAGCTCATACAATAAGAAAGCAGCTCTCACCTTAATCCTCCTGCACACTGCTCACAGTTGCTTCCAGCACAGCCTAAGCTTGGCTGCGCACTGTGGGCCTGGTTCTTAGGGAACCAGCCCTTCTGCCACCTCCCACTGTAATCTGTAGCTGGGGTTTGTGCCTCCCCTTTCATTAAAGCTGTAACTACATCTACCCCATGGTAGTGTTCACTTAAAATTCTTGACCTGCCGTCGCCATGAGTGTGTACTCTTCTGGAGGGGGGACTTCACCACTCATCTCCCAAGTCCATTGGCTCTGGCTCATCCTCAGGATTGCTCAACACCCCTCCCCCTCATCTCCTCTGTCTCATCATCTGGTTCTAGTAGGACTCCTTCCTGAACCTGTCCTTCTCACCCTTCTGCCACCACGCCCGGGCTCTCTCATTCTCTCGACAGGCTAATGACATTTTGAAAGGGAGATCACTTTATCTTGAGTAATCTGTAACATCTCATATATATATATTCAGAATTCAGCAGAAACTTGCCACAATCATACATTCTCTCATATATAATGTTCAATCACCATGGATAAAAACATTTCCTGGCGAGATCCCTCCAATCAGCAAATCAGAATATTCTGGACATCCCCTCCCCTAAAATCTCGTGTCTGAATGAAATTAGGGTAAGAGCATTTTCAATAGCAGGTCCAATCTTTGGAATTAGTTACCAAACAAATTGAGAAATCTAAAAGACCATAGGCTTTTTAAAAAAGCTTTAAAACCCTTTTTGTTTAAACTTGCTTTCACTGTCTAAACCCATGTATATGATTCTTTTGACTACTTGCAGCTATGCAATGTCTATTCTATGTGACTTTGTTGCCATGTTTTAAAAAATCTATGAATGTGATATTGTTACCCGCCCTGAACGTAGGAAGGGCATGCTAAAAGTGTTTTAAATAAATAAAATAAAATTTTAAAACAATTCAAAGGAGACAAAAGCCTGGTTTTAGGAAACGTTAAGAGCTATAAGTTCTTACATAAGACCATAAGACTTGCCATACTCGGTCAGACCAAGGGTCCATCAAGCCCAGTATCCTGTTTCCAACAATGGCCAATCCAAGTCACAAGTACCTGGCAAGTACCTAAACATTAGATAAATCACAAGCTACGGTTGCTTATTAATTACAGTAATAGCAGTTTATGGGTTTTTCTTCTAGGAACTTATCCAAACCTTTTTTAAAACCCAGTTACACTAACTGCTGTAACCACATCCTCTGACAATGAATTCCAGAGCTTAACTATGCACTGAGTGAAAAAGAATTTTCTTCAATTTGTTTTAAATGAGCTACTTGCTAACTTCATGGCATGCCCCCTGGTTCTTCTATTATCTTAGATCGTATAACATTTTCTAAGGATTCCAGCTTATTATGCAAATACAAATAATCTTTGATAATAGATGCCTGAGTGGCATGCAATACTGCAGCTTGTTCTTTTAAATTAATAGATTGCAATTGAACCCGTTCTAAATAACTCTCAAGTTCATTCAATTTGGATGACATTCCTGCTGAAAATCGCACAGTTAGGTCACAGTCTGCACCAAGGTGCTCTGAATTCAAGATGCTTGCCATATATCACATAAGGAACTGTTAACTGGCTCAGCTGCTATATCACATGCCTTCAAACCCTGTGGTATTAGCAGTAGCAACACAGGAGCCAGCGCAGATAGATTTCTCACTTGAGGGTTTTCTCCACTCGATGCGCTATGAAGATTTGCTTTCAGGCCGATGTAATATGGTGCGCTGGCCGCAGCTCACAGCTCAACGCGAGGTTGGATGCGCATTTTGGACACGCAGCCATAACCCCAGATGCAAAACGGGGGTTAGCACGTCCAAAACGCGCACCCACTCGCCCGAAAAGATAATAGCGCTCATCGCATGTAAATTCATGTTGATGAGCGTTATTATATATTCTCACAGGACAAGCAGGATGGTAGTCCTCTTATATGGGTGACATCATAGGATGGAGCCCAATCACGGAACACTTTTGTCAAAGTTTCTAGAACTTTGACTGGCACCTACTGGGCATGCCCAGCATGGCACTAAACCTGCAGCCAGCAGGGGTCCCTCTTCAGTCTTCTTTTTTCCTCGCAGCAGCAGCCATGCAGGTTAAGGAGCTCCACAGAGATTCCTGACAGGAATTTTCCTCACGGAATTACTAAAAACATTCATACCCCACAGGGGTCCCTCCTTCGAATTTCTGACTGCATGGTACTCCAGTAAGTTTTTACCCGTTTTCAGTCGATTCCCATTGAGTTTAGCCCTCGCAGCCTACTGGCTGTCGACCTTACCGCGGCTACATTTTTCAAAGGCCATGGCGTCGGGGTTCCGTCGGTGCCCGGACTGTACTCATACCATGTCCGTAACAGACCCACATAAAGTCTGTGTAATGTGTCTCGGGTGTGAGCATGATGTCCTGACTTGCACCAAATGTGCCTTAATGACACCAAAAGGTCGCAAGACCAGAATGGAGAAAATGGAACTTCTCTTCCATTCTCAAACTCCGATGCCGTCTATTGCCTCGATGTCATCTGAACCGGCACCGTCCACTTCGTGCCAGTATCGGCCACTGGCCGGTGGCCGGCCGGCATCGACGACTTCTCAGCCTTTGACTACCTCTACTCCCCCTCAGGACAGAGGGGATCATAGAGAGAAACATCGGCATCGACACCGCAATTCTCGGACCATTGAGGAAGGAAAATCTTTGAGCTCGCCATCGTCCAAGCTGCCATCGAAGAAACCCCGTCCAGAAAAGGCACCGACCCTTTCTGCGAACGGGTCACTGAGTCAACCCTCACCCAGACGGGTATCAGGAGCCGCAACTCTGCCTTTAACGGTGGTCCCTCCGGCTATCTCTCTGCCTCCTTCTTCCCTTCCAGAGCCGGGGCTGCTTGCTTCAGGTCTCTGTGAAGAACTGGACCGGATGGTTCAGGAGGCCATCGATAAGGCGATGCACAGACTCCAAGGTCCCCCGGTGCTGAAATCGGTGCCGGGGGACAATTCTGACAGCATTGGCACCACTGCTCTCGAAGATGGAAGCACTCATAGTCGCTTTTCCACCAATGGATCCTGGGTCACCGATGGTTCCAGTGCCTTCCCCGCTTACCCTGTCATCGGAAGTGGAAACACCGTTCCGCATTCCTCCATCGAGAGTCCTTCCAATGCCTCAACCATCAATGCCGATGTGCCCTTCGGCACCACCGATCCATCCATCGATGCCCTCGATGCCTGCACCAGTGCCCTTGATGCCTTCATCGGTGCCTCCAGTACTTCCCTCGGTGCCTCCAGTACTTCCCTCGATGCCTTCAGATCCTAGAACAGGACCTTCAGGAATACCATCGTCCCGTCCTTCTCAGGTTCCTACAGGGACAGGTGCTGATCCCTATGACACCTGGACTGACGATTCATCTCAAGATACCAATGACTTACCATCGCCACCTTCTCCTACTGAAAGTAGGAAGCGTTCTCCTCCAGAGGACTTGTCCTTCATAACTTTTGTGAAGGAAATATCTGAATTGGTTCCCTTCCAATTACAGACTGAGCAAGATGATAGGCATCAAATGATGGAACTGTTACAATTCCTGGATGCTCCCAAGGAAATAACCTCCATCCCTATTCACCAGGTTCTTTTGGATCTCCTCAAAAAGAACTGGGAACACCCTGGTTCTATTGCTCCAGTCAACAGAAAAACTGATACCACTTATTTGGTCCAGTCAGCCCCAGGATTCCAGAAACCTCAGCTGGATCACAAATCTTTGGTTGTAGAATCTGCCCAAAAGAGGGCAAAAAGATCAAAACCCCACTCTTCCTTTCCCCCAGGTAAGGAACAGAAATTCCTGGATGCTATTGGCCGGCATGTCTTCCAGGGATCAATGCTTATCTCTCGGATCGCCTCCTACCAGCTGTATATGACCCAGTACAACAGGGTCTTATTCAAGCAGATACAGGACTTTGCAGAGTCCCTGACTCAGCAATTCCAGGAACAGCTTCAAACCCTGGTACACAAGGGTTTCGAGGCAGGGAAGCATGAAATAAGATCCTCTTATGATATCTTCGACACTGCTTCCAGGGTATCTGCAACTGCTATTTTGGCAAGATGATGGGCCTGGCTTAAGTCTTTGGACTTGTGCCCTGAAGTACAAGACACATTATCTGATCTGCCCTGCATAGAAACAGATTCAGCAGACGGTGGTGGAACTCAAGGACCATCATGAGAACCCTTTGCCAGCTCTCTTTGATGCCCTCCAAGTATCCTCCAAACAGCCTTTCAGGAAGGATCTAAAAAGTCATTCTTCCATCCAAAGAAGTCCTATCCACCACTGTCTAGAACTCGTTCCACGACACCTTTCCAAAAGGCCCAGTCTCGTCAACCTCGTAAACAAAAGCCACAAGCAGCTCCTCAGCTGGCCCTGCTTCCGGTTTTTGACTCCTGCGTAGAGAGCAGCAGCCAGTTTCCACTGCCTCAGATACCAGTGAGAGGTAGATTGTGCCATTTCAACAACAGGTGGCATACAATCACCTCAGACCAATATATTGCCATAATTTCTCAGAGTTATCACCTGAACTTTCTCTCCATCCCACCGGACTCCCCACCTCTACCAACGTGGAGAACATCCAACCACTCACTATTCCTGGAGCAGGAGGTCTCCCTCCTCCTCCAGTCCAGAGCAATAGAGCCAGTGCCCTACTCCCAACAAGGCCTAGGATTCTATTCCCGGTACTTTCTAATCCCCAAAAAATCAGGCGGCGTTCGTCCAATTCTGGACCTACGTGCCCTCGACAAGTACCTCCACCAAGAAAATTTCAAGATGGTAACCTTGAGTTCCCTCCTTCCTCTTCTGCAAAAAGGAGACTGGCTCTGCTCTCTCAATCTCCAAGACACGTACACACACATTGCGAAAACTCCATCTCATCGCAGGGACCTGAGATTTCTGGTAGGCCCCAAGCACTATCAGTACCGAGTGCTACCATTCAGCCTGGCATCTGCACCACGAGTCTTCCCCAAGTTCCTCATAGTAGTAGCAGCCTTCTTCAGGACTCAAGGTGTTCACATCTACCCCTATCTAGATGATTGGTTGATCAGGGCTCCCACTCAGCAAGCTGCTCTGTCGTCCCTATGTCTTACTTTACACACTCTAATTTTGCTAGGATTTCTCGTCAACTACACGAAATCCTGCTTAGTCCCATCTCAAACTTTATCATTCATAGGGGCAGACTTGGACACCTTGCAGGCAAAGGCATTTCTGCCTCGACAGCGAGCTCTCACTCTCATCTCTCTCGCACACCGGCTACAGTCTCAGCACCGCATGACTGCACACCACTTCCTCATTCTGCTGGGACACATGGCATCCTCAGTACAGGTTACCCCAATGGGCCCGCTTGGCCATGAGAGTCATGCAGTGGGCTCTGAGGTCACAATGGACTCAGTCTGTCCAACCTCTGTCAACCACTGTCCACATCACCAACTCACTTCGTCAGTCTCTAGCCTGGTGGAAAAATCAGATCAATCTCCTCCAAGGCCTACCCTCCCAGGCTCCAGACCCTCAAATAATTCTCACCACCGATGCTTCCAACCTCGATTGGGGAGCCCATGTTGCTGATTTGCAGACACAAGGAACTTGGTCTCCAGAAGAAGCCAAACACCAAATCAATTTCCTGGAGCGGCGAGCAATCAGATATGCTCTCAGGGTCTTTCAGGATCGCCTTTCCAATCAGGTCATCCTGATTCAGAAGGACAACCACGTGGCCATGTGGTAAATCAACAAACAGGGAAGGATGGGCTCCTACCTACTGTGTCAGGAAGCTGCACAGATATGGGCGGAGTCCCTCTCCCATTTGATGTACCTCAAGGCCACCTACTTGCCGGGAGTGGACAATGTGTTGGAGGACAAGCTAAGTCGCGCTTTCCATCTTCACGAGTGGTCCCTCAACCCCAACGTTGGGGGTTATCCTCGCATAGACCTCTTTGCGTCACCTCAAAACTGCAAAGTATAGAACCTTTGCTCTCTCACTCACAGCCAACACTCTCAGCCAAGAGATGCGTTCTCCCTCTCATGGGCAACCGGCCTCCTATATGCATTCCCTCCACTTCCTCTTCTATCAAAGACTCTCGTGAAGTTACGTCAGGACAAAGAATGCATGATCCTGATAGCACCTCACTGGCCTCGCCAAGTGTGGTTTCCAATACATCAGGATCTCTCCATCCGCAGGCACATTCCCTTGGGAATGGACCCGCTTCTGATCACTCAGAATGACGGGTGCCTATGCTACCCCAATCTTCAAGCTTTGTCCCTGACGGCCTGGATGTTGAAAGGTTAATTCTTCAGCTACTTAACCTCTCAGAGCCAGTTTCCCGTGTCCTGATTGCTTCACGGAAGCCTTCCACGAGAAAGTCTTACCTCTACAAATGGAACAGGTTTAAGTCACGGTGTTCTTCTCAATCCCTTGATCCCTTTACCTGTTCCACCACGAAGTTTCGAGACTGTCTCTGGCACTTGTCAGAATCAGGTCTAAAAACTTCCTCCATCAGAATGCCTGTCAGTGCAGTCGCCGCCTTCCATAAAGGTGTCGGGGACGTTCCTATTTCGGTACAACCCATCGTAACACGTTTTCTGAAAGGCTTGCTTCACCTCAAGCTTCCACTGCGTCCTCCGGCCCCTTCTTGGGACCTCAGTCTGGTTTTGGGTCGGCTCATTAAACCACAATTCGAGCCTTTCCAATCCTGTGATCTTCGCTTTCTCACATGGAAACTGATTTTTCTTTTGGCAATCACATCTGCTCGCAGAGTTAGTGAGTTACAGGCCCTAGTTACCTATCCGCCTTACACTAACCTTCTGCAGGGCCGAGCAGTATTCCACACTCTCCCTAAGTTCTTACCTAAGGTAGTATCGGAGTTTCACATTAATCAATCCATTATACTTCCTACCTTCTTTCCCAGGCCCCACTCCAATCCAGGCTCTACATACCCTTGATTGTTAACGGGTTCTAGCATTCTATCTAGACCGTACAGCTGCCCACAGGAAAAGCACTCAATTGTTTGTCTCTTTCCATTCCATCAAATAGGGGCAGCCTGTGCAAGTAGACTCTCTTCTCCTGGTTAGCGGACTGCATATACTTTTGCTATCAGCAAGCAGGCATTCCGCTTCAAGATCATGTTAAAGCACACTCTGTCAGGGTCATGGCAACTTCAGTAGCACACCTACGCTCAGTGCCGCTTCCTGACATTTGCAGGGCTGCTACCTGGAGTTCTCTCCATACCTTTACAGCCCATTATTGCTTGGACGAGGCCGGAAGACAAGATTTCATCTTCGGCCAATCCGTCTTGCGCAATCTTTTTACAACTTGACGTACCAACACCCTTCCACCTGCCCGTTGGGGTTCAGGATGCCCTCTACCAATTTCCACCCCAGTCCTTGTGCCTATTGCACATCTTGGGTACATTTGGTGCATTTCTCGGACATCCTCAGCTCTGTACTCACCCATATGTGAGGACTACCATCCTGCTTGTCCTGTGAGAACGCAAATGTTGCTTACCTGGAACAGGTGTTCTCACAGGACAGCAGGAGGTTAGTCCTCACGAAACCCGCCCGCCACCCCGTGGTGTTGGGTTCGTTTTCTTATTTTATTTTTCGGCACTTCCTGTAGCTTTAAACAAGACTGAAGAAGGACCCCTGCTGGCTGCAGGTTTAGTGCCTTGCTGGGCATGCCCAGTAGCTTTTTCAAACTACAAGTCCTGAAAAAGCTTAAACCATTACTTCACGCTCACGACTTCCGCCTCCCTATAATGTAAGAAGATCGGTATATAAAAACAATAAATAAATAAATAAATAAATAAATAAATAGGAGCCAGTCAAAGTTCTAGAAACTTTGACAAAAGTGTTCCGTGATTGGGCTCCATCCTATGATGTCACCCATATGTGAGGACTAACATCCTGCTGTCCTGTGAGAACACCTGTTACAGGTAAGCAACATTTGCTTCCCCTCAATGCAGAAAATATGTGCGCCAAATCCGCACTTTTGCATACTCAGAAATTAACGCCAGCACAGAGCTCTCTTCAGGTTGGTGCAAGGGTATTAGGTTCCCTAGGTGAACTTTACGGGCTTTTGTCCCCTCCTTCCAGCCCTCACCACACAATTATAATAGATTTGATATTCATAGTATTCTGAGGTAAAACTATCGCAACATATATATATTAATTTGACATGCACTGCTGTGTTGCCAACCAGAAAACTCTGCAAAAAATTTAAAAAGGCACTTGGAAAACATATGGCACTAGGCAATTTTGTAAAGTGTGTTCAATGTAGGCTTGGCCCTCGAAAAAGCCATTAGTAAACTGAATTACAATTAGATTACCGTAAACCTCCCATACCAAAACAGCACTAAATTCCAGAACTCAACCAGTAAAAGCCCTACCTATGAAAAGATAATACTGCAAATGTTACAGCAGACCCTAAAACACCATTACACCTCCCTTTAAGAAAACAGAACAAGCCAGGCTACCATAGATCCCTACACAGAAACTACATCCGAGTAGAATACCTTACCTCGGTCACACATGCAGAACATGAACGGATCCTCACCAAATAGAGAATAAAGTGATCATAAAGTATAAACAGAAACATGCAGATAGAAACTGAACTGGAAAGCATAAGAAACCAAACTCTGTAAGCGGTGCAACAATGGAAAAACAAAAATACCATCATTCCTCATAAACCAATAATAAAATCTATAAATATAACATATCAATTTTAATAGTAAAACTATACTAATTAAAAAAATAAATATTTCAACACAGCTGATGAACAGAACATCATTCAATAATTAAATTCAAGAAAATTGTTTAAAAGTTCTCAAAAACCATTAAAATATTTAAAAACAATACACATCAAATAATACCCAACAATTAAAACTAACAATAAAAAAAAATTTCCATTCTCCATACCTGAGATCTTTTGATTTCCAGTCACTCTGAGATTGTCATTGATTGGGGGAAGGGGGGCCTCACAAACTTTATCATCTCTTAAACAAACATATTCTCCCTCTCTCTCTCTCTTTCATGCACACAGGCTCTTACACACACACACACACACACACAGGCTTTCTCACACACACAGACACATGCATTTAGACTCTCGCTCATACCCTTTCTCTCTCACACACACATACGCATACAATACAGGCTCTCTCAAATACCTTCTCACAATGCATATAGGCACTCTCACAACACACACACACACACACACACATTTGCATACAGGCTGTCTCACAACACACACACAATGTCTCAGGGCCGCCTTCTCTCCTCTTGGGCCATGACGGGATGGGCTCTGCTGGTCCTTACTCTTCAGGTCGCGGAGGGATGAACTCTGCCATGGCCCTGCCAAGCCACACTCTTTGGGGTTGCAGTGGGATAGGGTCTTCTGTAGCCCCACTGGGTCTCATTTTTCAGCAAGATGAAATGGCTAATGCAGGAGTGTTGGGGTGGCCATTTTTTTTGCTGCTTCCAAAATTTTGACACCTGAGGCAGCTGCCATACCTTGTCTCATGATATTGCTCCTGAGAAAAAGTTCCAAAATGAATTTTGGAGTCTGCAGGTAAGGGATTTTTTTTTTTTTTGCATGGCTTTTGCTCATTTTTTGGACCTGGTCAAGGAAAATGGTAAGAGAGGATGGATAAAACCTTATTGCTGGTCCTGAAGAATGGTCTTTCGTAAGAAACCAACATGGAGTTCTCCTTCAAGTAAAGGAATCAAAGGTGACAAAATAGAAATGAAATAGTGTAACGGAAATTCCCACTAAGAGGCTGATTCATTAAGATGCAGTAAGGTTTTAATGTGGAAAACACGCATTACTAGTAGGAATGTGCATTTGTTTGAAACAAATGGATAAAATACAATAAATGAGACCATTTTCATTTCATTTGTGGACTCCCAAAATGAATAGAGGATGCCCACAAATTAAACAAAAATAATGTAATTTGCTTACCATTCAAGTCCATGGCCCATTGAAAAGTGCTGTGGTGAGACTAGTAAGTATAGCAATCAAGAAATTCCTGCGTGAGGTGGTAGCCAGGACAGAGCTGGTCCCTTTACGGTACCCTAGGCTACTCGTGCCACTTTTGGTGCCACTTTACCATAGTCTTGGTGCTTTGGGGTTCTTTTCCTCCTTCTGATGTTATCTACTCATAAGTTTCATTAGAATTGATTAGAAAACCCAATTTTGAAGCTCAAAATAGGCTGCATTGCTTCCCCTATTGACTTAAGTGGGATACAAATTTAATGAAGAACTGAAATGAAAAAGTTTTATATGAAATGAATAGAACTGATCCATGAAATGAATGATTGAACTGAAACAAAAAATGTTACCTCTTCACATCCCTAATCTGTAGTGAATAACCCCCATTGAAGAAAATAGAATGTGTGGTAAATAAAATGTTTTCCACATTGAAATCTTATTGTACTTCAGTGAATCTGCCTCTAGATTAGCTTCTCCTTTAGTTAATAGGAGACTGATATTTTTGGGGAATTCTAGATGGAACTGCCATTCTGCCACTTAGTCTGTACACTGCCTCTACCAGCGACTTAGAATATTGAAGTTTCAGTTGGAAATAGGCTGGTGGAGGTGAATAGAACTGAAGTCAAGATAGCAGTCTCTCAATGAGGACCATCATTTCATGATCTTTTCTGTTTTCTCTCTTGAGATCTGAAACATTATATCTTTCTGGCTTAGTTCATGGTCCTAAAATCATACTGCATAGTCTTTTTGTCCTTCTCAGCAAGTGCTCATTGGCTTGGGAAGTTCCAGGCAATCATCCTTAAGTATGTGTAATGTAATCTACCGACACCTGGGAAAGAGACCCGTGTGCCCTTGTAAGCTCATAAGCAGCACTTTCTTTTAGAATTCTTTTGTTGGGTCAGTAAAAAATATTATAACTTGTAAAGAATCATGTTTCCTCCAGCATTAGTATGGCTGGAAGGATTCTGCATTACAAGGGTCGATGGCTAGTAGCAATATGTTGGTTTACAATTGTATGCAAAGGTTTAGGTTTCAGTGAATTACTAAGTGAACAGACATTGACACAATCTCTGTATATTATAATATTAAATGCCAAAGCTTAAAGTCTAAACAAGAAAAAAGAAACTTATAGCCTGTACTCAAATCCTAGCCTTTTTTTAGTATTGACTATGATTTTAATTTTTAAAAAAATCCTTAATTGTACTGCTTTTTTGACAGGACCATTGTATGGCAATACCGATATATGTTCAACTGTTGCCTTCAGATGTGTCCACAAATATGATCATTGGTACTATGAGTTCTTCACTGGTTATAAAGACAACTCATACTCTTATTTTTTCTTTATTTTTTTTTAATGCAGTTAAAATTTGAACAGCAAATATTTGTGCTCATCCTTCATCCCCTGTGTATCCTCTCCCTGACACAGTCTATGTTTTGAAAATGTGTTTCTGCTTCATGGCGTATGCTGTTCCTCACTCACAGCTTCAAACATTTGTTCCTAGCTCTGCTTTCGCAATGTCTGCAAATGAATAAAACTGGCACAGTGATTTAAAATGGATTTCTTACACTGACAATGCATCACTATTCAATGAGCACTCAGCAACATTTAGAAGGATAACTCACAAGTTTAGATGGATAACTTGTGATGTTACCCAGGTAGAGAGTCCATCAAGCTAGGTTGAGAGAACATTGCCCAAATCTCATCTTGGAGTGAGCTTCCTCACTCCGAAGGCCAGCAAATCTTCACAAGAGACCACTGTTCTGTTCTTAGGTGTCACATAGAATGTCAAAGTGGCCCCTAACCCCCTACATTCTTACCTAAACCCCACCTCCAGTTACTAGGTGGGCCTACCATAGGGATACAAATACCTACCTATGGGCCATGATATTATGGCCAGTCTCTCGCTCTCTCTCTCTCTCTCCCCCCTGTGTGTCTAGGACCATTGACAATGGTCCCCTGGTGGTTGAATGACGGAAATACAACAGGTCTGGCAGAATCTGAAATAGTATTGCAATTTGCGCTAACTTAGCTCTTCGCACAGGTAATTAGCGCAAATTGCGATAAATGCTATATTAGCATAAAACTCACCCCTTTTGCTATCGCATGTGGTACTTACCGCATTTTGATAAATCCACCCCTAAGACAGTTAGCGTAGTTGGGTTTGAAAAAGGTTTGGATAAATTCCTGGAGGAGAAGTCCATAAACTGCTGTTAATCAATAGGGTTTAGCCACTGCTTTTTGCTGGCATTAGTTGCATGGGAATCTATTCAATGTTTGGGTACTTGCCAGGTACTTGTGACATGTATTAGCCACTGTTGGAAATGATGCTGAACTTGATGGACCCTTGGTCTGACCCAGTATGGCATATCTTAAGATCTTATGAAACAAAAAATTGAACAGTTTGGCCACAAACACAGAAGATACTGATGCCTATCGTGAATGCCGGTATAAAAAAACCCACTAAATAAATAAATACATTTCTTAACTATGTTTCTAACCATTGAAATTGGTAGCTGATAGCATTTAGGGAATTTTATATAGATTTTTTCAGCTTTTTCAAATGCTCAGACAGCTGCTTAGAGGAGCCCATGGTTGTTGAAAATAGACAGAACAATCACAATCCAAGAGATTAGAAGAATCAAAATATTTGTTCAAACGTAGAATTGGCTGAATGAGTCAATCAACTGTTTAGGCATTATCAACAAACTTTTTAAAAACATAGCAACGAATCATCTGGAAAGGTGTCCAAACGTTTGCACATGCCATATTTATTGTTTTATTGTTTTCCATCTTAAAGTCAGCAAGAAAAGAGTAATTATGCGTTGAAAATGGCAGAAATATCTCATGTTTAACTTTGTACCAGGAAGAGGTTGTGTCAACTTCTGCTCACTTAGAGATTCATTGAAACATACAAATTTAACCAGGGGGTCCTTAAACTTTTACATACAACTATATCTTTTGATGGGTCTGAGAACACTGAAGTCTATACTCAGCATCATTTGTCTGGCTACGTTTGGGCCTAGCTAGAGAAATGGTGAGATTTGAAAATACAGCTGTATTGATCGGCCCTGAGATGGCTGAATACCTGTTTATTAAAATGTTTTCTGGCTAGCTCAGGAGCTGGGTGATGGCACTCTTGGGTGGAGCTAGCTGTCTAGCAAAGGTAGCTGGAGAAACGCCAGTTTTCATCGATATCCAGATAACTTTAGCATTGTCAAAGAACAGTCCTAAAGTTAGCTTAAAAAACGTATCCAGCTAACTTTGACATAGCTGTGAATTTTCAGCGGCACTGTTGTGCCACTGAATATCCCCACAAAGTTAGCCAGATGATTTTATCTGGCTACCTTTGCTAGCTGGCCAACACCTGTAAATATGGGCCTCATTTTGTCCATTTCTGTCTGCCATTGTAAGTGTCTTCATATCTCTTCCTCGGGGGTTTTGCCTTGCTGATCTGTTCTTGGTGTTAGACACAGATGAACATTTTCAGCATTAGGGAGCTAAGTTTAGCTGTTTAACTGTGGTGCAGAAAAGGCACTCGTATATCCTTGGCAGCTTATATTTTGGGACATTTTGGGGCCGACAGTTCACTTAACCTTAGCTAGCCAAAATGTTATCAGTTAGGATGGGTACTCAGTCCATGCTGAAAATTCATCCATAGTGCTATGGAGTAGTTTTATTGGCACTAGGAAAGAGACAGATGGGCTTTTGCATTACATTTTGGTCTCTGTTCTATAGTGCAGAATTGTGGCAGCCATATTGATCTTGCATAAAACTGGATTCTTTGTAACTTGTGATCACTTTTATTGTGTAAATAAAGTGTATATCCTTTTTTTTTTCAAGATTATTTCATAAAGCAAATTCAGATGAATTATATTGTAAGTGAACAGAACAATATTAGTTCTTTATAAGGAATTATTTTTCTGGAGCACTATTGCTCTCATCCTTCACGAAACGTAATACTCATATCAGTTTCTTTGGATTCTTGCAGGCGGAGTACACATTTTCTGCTCTGAGAGTTAATGGGCAGTCTGCATTTATAATACATACTGAGTCTCTTACAAGCATTTTGGGACAGAGTTGTATGAAAAACCCTATAAAGAACTATATTGTCTCTTTCCATTCCTCAATCTATCCCCCTTTATGGGACAGAATTCCTTCTCAAGAAAAATAAGAAGCATTACAGTGAAATGCAGCTCCTATGCCAATAAAGCAGGCAAGAGATGGGAATACTCCATCCTTGACTTGAGTAATAAATGGGCATTGCTCACAGATAAGATTTCAGCCTGGTCCAAGTTCAGCAAAAATTATGAATTTCCCCCAGATTCACTGGGCAAACCTGTCTGACTTTTTCTCAGCAGACTGGGGGACAATCTGAAGTGGCTCCATCCACGCCCAATGTGGATCCTCTGAAATCCAAAGCAGAGCTGCCAATCTGAAGAAATTCATTTTGGATTCCTGACGACCCACTTTGGATTTTGCTGCAAATAAAGGATTCTGTCAGATTGACTGCATGAACAGGGTGGCAAACCTCTTTTGAAGAGCTTTTCACAACCTTAGCCACTAGTGCCTTCTGCAGATCTCTCTATATAGACAGAAGCCATGCAAAAATATCCAATTTCTCTGCTTTTCATTGTAGTATCAGCTGGTGGCAGACTTGTTTCAAGAAGAAAAAGATTCTGTTCCTCCTACTCCTGTTTCTGGAAGGGCAAAGATCAACATCCGTTCTGCCAAGCCAGCCTTAAAAGCAGCCAATAAAGAGCATAAGAAAACCGTAGGACATCAGGTATTATTTTTTATTCCTATATAATGAGGGCAGTTCATACAATGCTATACAAGGTAGATACTGGTAAGACAATATGTGGATACAAGGATTAACAATGAAGTCAAGTCCTGTAGGTACAAGAGGTAAGGATGTTCCAAGTCCCCAAAGATTTGCAGTTTCTTTCAGATGAGGAAGGCATCTACAGAAACAGTACGGTGGGAGGTCATAGAAGAGATGGTAAGTTTCATGCTATCCAGTGGACTGCCTCACTGAAGAAGTGTTTCTTCAGATGGGACATGGAGTGGATGCATGGGAATTATCAAGGGGAATGTTGTTCCAAAGGTAAGGGACACCGATGAAAGAGGCAGAAGTAGACGAGAAAGGCAAACGAGTGGGAAGAGAAGAGACTGGCTCGTGCTGAGCACAGACCGCAGGAGGATATTAATTGGTAGAGAGATAAGGCAGGCATAGGGGGCAAGTTTCATACTCTCTGCACCGGAGCAAAGACCATGTTCACTTTTTAATCTGATGACTTTGCACCAGTTTTCAAATGAAAAGAACTTGCGTACTTCCTCTGCGAAAATAGTCACTTGCATTTGCTCTTTCTGCGGTTTGATTTACGCTAGAAAAGAATGTGCGGAGACTTGAAAACGCCATCTATGCGTGTATTTTTCCACCCCAATCCCAGGGAATGCCTTCCGTCAGTGCAATTTTCACACGGCTGATTTAGGCAGGTAAAACACTTGTTACTTACAGTATAGAAACCACATTGAAAATTGGGGAAATAACCATGTGGAAAGAAGTCATTTACCTCCCAGGTGCCTCAGTGTAAAGGGATGGGGAAAAAGAAAATAGGAACAGATAGCTGAAATCCCTGACCTTATCAGAAATGCTACTTGCTTTCAAGAATAATATAATAATAATTTGTATTCCTAGAATGCCTTTCCAATTGTAGCTCAAGATCGTTTACATTTTTTCAGGTACGATAAATCTGTGCCCCACAGGACTTACATTCTAAACGGGTACATGAGGCAGTAGGAGATAAAATGACAAAGGACGTGGAAGGAATTGTTCTCATAAATAACTCTAATTCATGGTTTGAAAGATTGGTGCAGGGAGAAAGGTTTGAACCTGGGAGGATATGAATCTTTAGAAATGGGATGGTTTTCATTCATCTAAGAAAGGAATTGTCTTTTCAAGGCCTAGTTAGCCAGGCATTTAACTAAGCTAGGGGGAGTGGTACAAACTGATCTCCCCCATAACTAAAAATAAGTGAGGTATAGGCTGGATAGCAAGCTGGGAAGAGGTAAAACTGCATCCCCTTGGTTTGGGTTGGGTTGGTTTTAGGGGTAAGGGAGAGGGCTGGGAACGGAAGAGTGGATCTCAGGCCTTAAATCTTTTAAAATTCTGATGGGAGAGAATTAGATGTCATTTTTTTTTTTAAGTTCAATCTAGTGTGAGGTAAAATTTCTGGAGGGAGGAACCTCCTTCCAGACTGACTTGCAATTCAGATGGGAGGGAAGGGGACTGTGTTATAATTTCTTTTCAAGTTGGAATGGAAAGATCATGGGCTTGGGGGTGAGGGTGGGATGAGTCAATAACAGGTCTTAGCTGGCTAGGTTGAGATAACCAAAGGTTGAGTGCTCTATCTAATTCTAGGGAGCTAACCTTTAGCTACTTTAGGTTGATTTTCAGATGAAAGTCTAGCCAATTAGATTCAGCTGACTTAGTAGAAAAGTTCCAAAATGTAGCCCAGTGTATGCCCCTCCTCCTTCAACCTTACGTTACCTGTAACTAGGAAGAAACGAGTGAGCCTGATGTCTGTGCTGGGTAAAATGGTAGAAGCTATTTTTAAACACAAAATAACTGAGTGACTATATTGATAGACATGGCTTAATGGGGAAGGAAGTCTAGCCTTACAAATCTATAAGATTTCTTTTTTGAATGTATAAATAGTAGATAAAGGTGAGCAAATTGATATAGTGTATTTGGATTTTCAAAAGACATTTGGCAAAGTCCTCCTTGAGAGAGACCTCAGAAAATGAAAAAGTCATAGAATAGAAGGCAGTGGCCTATTGTGGACTGGAAAGTAAGTGTAGAACTAAATGGTTGATTTTCAAAAGGGGAATGCTCATTGGTGGAGTAGTACAAGAATCAATCAGTACTATGACCTGAGTTTTTTTTCCAGTTTAAATTTTAATGAACCAGAGCAAGACAGTATACAAAAAGCAGGAAAATATTATCCACAACACTTCTGTGAGCAGTCTTAACACACAGTCATTAGGTTCAGTCATTTTGGGGTCATGTGTATTAATATATTCATAAATGATTTGGAAAAGGGAACGCCGACTGAGGTGATCAGAATTGCAGATGATACAAAGTTGTTAAAACAGCAGCAGATTGTGAAGAACTGCAGAAAGACTTTGCACGGCTAAGAGACTGAGCATCTAAATGGCAGATGAAATTTAATCTGGAAAAGTTCAAAGTGATCACACAGTGAAAAATAATCCTAACTAAAGATGTACAATGCTGAGTTCTTGGAGTTCTTGTCTGAAAAGACCTATTGAAGAGATCCTTGATTAACGAGAGTGGTGCCACAAGATTGGAGAAGTGTGGTTGTGGTCCCACTTCACAAGGAAACTATAGGCTGGTTAGCCTCACCTCGGTGGTGGGAAAATTAATGGAGACTGCTGAAGGAGAGGACAGTGAACTGTCTACGATCTGGTGGGTTGCTGGACCCGAAGCAGCATGGATTCACCAGGGAGGGTCCTCTCAGACAAATAGGAATGATATTTTTGAATTGGGTGACTAGAGAATTGGATCAAAGAAGAGTACTCGATGTGAATTACTTGGATTTCAGCAAATCTTTTCATACAGTCCCGCATTGGAGGCTTGAGAATAAAATGTGAAGTTTGGGTGCCAAGGTGATGGAGTGGATTACAAACTGGTTAACTGTCAGGAGACAATGTGTAATGGTAAAATGGAGCTTGCTCTGGTGAGAGAATGGTGTTAACTGGGAGTAGCTCAAGGATGGTTTTGGGACCAGTTCTGTTCAATATCTTCATGAGCAACATTGTGGAGGGGTTAGAAGGAAAAGTTTGTCTTTTCATGGATGATACTAAGATCTGCAACAGAGTTGGGCATGCCTGAAGGAGCAGAGAGAATGAAAAGCGATTTAAGAAAACTTGAAGAGTGGTTGAATATTTGGCAGCTCAGATTCAGTGCTAAGATGTATAAAGTCATGCATCTGAGGTTCAGTAATCCACAAGAGCTGTATGTGATGGAGGGGCGAAAGATTAATATGCACAGACAGGAAGAGGGACCTTGGAGATGATTATGTCTGGTGATCTGAAGGCGGCAAAGCAATGTGACAAGGCTGTAGCTAAAGCCAAAAGGATGCTAAGCTGCATAGAGAGAGAGGAATAACCAGCAGAAAAAAGGTGATATTGCCCTTGTACAGGTCCTTGGTGAGGCCTCACCTGGACTACTGTGTTCAGTTCTGGAGACCATATCACAAAGTGGATAGAGAGAGGATGGAAAAGGTCCAGAGGAAGGTATCAAATTGGTGTGGGATCTGTCTCAGAAGACCTAGAAAGAGAGTTAGAAGGATCTAAATATGTATAACCTGGAGGAGAGGAGGAGCAGAGGAGATATGATACAGACCTTCACGTACCTGAAAGGTATTAATGATGCACAAACATCTAACTTTTTCTAATGGAAAGGAAATTTTACAACTAGGGGTCATGATATGAAATTCCAGGAGGAATGACTGAGAACCAACATCAGGAAATATTTCTTCATGGAGAAGGGTGATGGATGCCTGGAATTCCCTCCCAGAAGGGGTGATGAGGACGAGACCAGTAAAGGAATATAAAAGGGCATGGGATAAACATTGTAGATCCCTAAAAGCTTGAGATTGGCAATGAAGAAAAGGGAATAACCTATGGTAATGTTGGGTGTAACATTTCTACATGGGAGTACCCTGCACAGCATGGCAGCTACTACCCTTAACAGAACGCACGGGTGTAACCTGCATGATGCAGCAGTTACTGCCATAAGCCACTTGCTGGGCAAACTGGATGGACCATTTGGTTTTTATCTGCATCATTGCTATACTGCTATGTTACAAACATTGGAATCCTCAGTGCATTGTGTAGCAAATAAAATGTTAGGAATGAACTGAAAAGGAATGGAGAATAAAATGGAAAATATTATATTGCCTCTGTATTGATCCATGATGTGACCACACCTTGAGTATTGTGTGCAGTTCTGGTCACCTCATCTCAAAAAAGACAATAGTGGAAATAGAAAAGGTGCAAAGGAAGGCAAAATAATCATAAAAGAGATGAACTGGCTTCCCCTATGATGAGAGGCTGCTCAGGATAGAACTCTCCAGCTTGGAAAAGGGACAGCTGAGAGGGAACGTGTTAGAAGTCTATAAAATCGTGAGTGGAGTAGAAAGGGTAAATAAAGGATGGTTATTTATGCTTTCAAATAATACTAAAAAAAAGGGCCACTCCATGAAATTAACAGCGAGCAGATTTAAAACAAATCGTAGAAAGTACTTTTTCATTCAACGTACGATCAAGCTGTGGAGTCTGCTGCCAGAAGCCGTGGTCAAGGTGACTAACATAGCAAGGTTTAAAAGAGGTTTAGATATGTTCCTGGAAGAAAAGGTCATAAAACATTATTAGCCGGTAGACCAGAGAAAGCAATTGCTATCCTTGCGAATGAGTGACAAGAAATAGATCTACTTTTTGGAATGTGCTAGGTACTTGTGACCTGGACTGATCACTGTTGGAGACAGGATGCTGGGCACGATGGACCTTGGTCTGACCCAGCATGGCATTTCTTATGTTCTTATCTCATTTTCATTGGTCTTCCAGCTATTTGCAAAGTCTGATTTATCTTGCATGTAAAATGCACCTTAAAGCACAGTGGTTTTCTTTTCTCACTTTCAGTTCCGTAACTCCTTGCATTTACTTATGGAGACCTTGAATGCAACAACGCCACATTATGTCCGGTGCATCAAGCCAAACGATGAGAAACTCCCGTTTACGTAAGTAGCATTCTAGAAAGACCACTATTATTTGATCTGCCTACTTTCACAGTGACAAAGCAGTCTGGCAGTAGTACAGATTTGTATGCACAAAGAAATAATGTAACAGGGCTATTATATCTTTCTATCACTTCTTCCTGCTCAGTTAGTCTGGCTAGTGAATTCAGGATTTCTTGAATAGGTTAGATTTCCAGTGAATTTATGATCTGCTAGGGCTCGTGGTTTATAGTGTTAAGATATTGGGAATCAAGTGGGCTACTGATTCCCAGCGGCAGCAGGATATCTGAGGTCAGAGTGGAGTCCTGATGCTCAGGGGCAGTAGGAAGTCCTAAGAGTTATTTTGATCCTCAGCAGCATGATATCCAGGTGCTGGGTTGAGCATCTAATCTACAGTGACAGGACTGTTAAAATTAAGTGCAGTTTTCATTCTTGAGGCTTCCTTTTTCCTCCAGGGGCCTATCTAACTCTTCTGGGGCCTGCCTTCTTATTCCCTGCTAAAGAGAGCCTTCCTGATCTAGAATCTCTTGCTGGGTGAGCCCTTAAGGAGGACTGGGCCAGATAACAGTGGCTGTTCCTTTAAGGTGTTCTGAGGGAGTTTCTTATACACACTCTCACAGGGTAACTAAAAATATTAACTTATGTTCCATGTGGATAAAGGAAGATCCAGAACAAAATTATTACTGGCAACCATTACCTAATGTTATGGATCTGAACTGGCAAAAATAGTTTTGGTTAGCTATTTGCCACTTTTCAGATCAAACTTGATTCAGGTGGCTTTACTGTAAATTCTGTAATTCTGGAGTTTGTGTTTTGTCACTATAAAATATTTGAACATTTTAAATTTAATTTCTTTGGATTGTTATAATTTGCTAATAAATGTCTCCCTGAAGCAGTGGAAACTGCAGGAAATGTCTCTCTCAATGAATATTGTAGACCACGGAACTATTAAGTAGAATTTAGCAATCAGCACCTACATTTTGTTCCCCGTGAAATAAATGTCCGTCTAAGCCATGTCCATCTAGTGTAGAGCATGCACTATCTTGCTTATTGCTCACGGCTTGCATGAACATGCTGCCAGGAAAAGATTCATCTCACTAGGAAAAAGAAAGAATTCATGAAAGGAATCAGAATGCTCAAAGATATACAATTAGCATGCTATAATGCTGCTAATAACATTCTATTTAAAATTCATGAGAACTACATTTTACTAATTTAAAAAATACTAATGTTTGATCTTCACAGTACCTTAGATTTAGCTGAATTTAATTTACAAATTTATATTTTGCTTTCCATAACTAAATAGGCATTCCAAGGCAGATTACAACAAATACACTAATAAAAAATAATATGCTATACAAACTTTCCTCATAAAATAAAAACAACCCTCCTAACAGAAATTCATTAAACATAAACATGAATAAATAATCACAATATCACAGTCTTAAAATAATTATTATATTTAGTATATTTAAATTTAACAAACTCCTGCCCAATATCCTAACCTCTCAGTTAAAGATCGGCTGCCAGTCCTCACCCTCACTTTATAATCCCCCCACATGGAGTAAATCATCTGTTCCTTAATCCATGCTCCAACTGGTTAAAGAAAAAGGTTTTCAACTAATAACAGAAGGACATGTAAGTCGGAAGGTTCTTATGTGCCATGGGTAAGGAATTCCATAAAGAGGATGGTATTCCCAAAATAAACTTGTTTTCTAATACTAATCATAATGATGGCCTTCACTGAAGAGACTGCCCGTCTCATTTCCTGATTAGAACAAAGTGCGCTCAAAGGAGTGTGATGAGTAATCTTAGTTACCAAATAGGTAAGACCAATGCCTACCATGGGGCAAAACACCAAAGACCGAACTTTAAATTGGATCCTATGTGCCAGCAGAAGCCAATGAAAAGCTAGCAACCAGAGGCGAAGCTCACTCCTATCACCTACTGCATTGATGGTCCTCGCTGCAGCACTTTGCAATATCTGTAAATGTCCCAGCACTGTTTTTGGAAGCCCCACGCAGATAGCATTGCAGTAATCTAAGTGGGTCAGCACTAGGGCCTGCATAACAGTTCTTAAATCCTGCAACAATAAAAAAAAAAAAAAAAAAAAGGTCTTAACTGTTTGAATAATCTTACTCAAAGGAAGGCCTTTTGTGTAGCTGCCTGAATTTGGATAGTTGGGAGTCTAAAATATCTCCCAAACATTTTACTTCCATGGAAAGCTTAATCAACGTACTTCCTATTTCAATACTGGAGAACTTTTCTGAGAAGGGAGATGATCCCACTAACAACATTTTTTCTCTTCTACATTTAGTTTATAACAATTTTGTTGTATCTACTTCATTGAAAAGGAACTTAGGGGGTTTCTATGGATTTTTCCCAAGAATTTTCCCAACGGACTAACATTTGAATATCAGCCTAGATGTGTACCCTTAACTCCCAGCTGTGTAAAGTGTACAATTTAATGTATACCTTTAAAATCTACCCTCTGAAATCTATTCGACAAGAAAGATTCAACCTACTTTAAGGCCACCCCCTTCATATTTATTTATTTAAAACAATTTATATTTCACCGATCTAAACATCTCAGCTCCAGAAACTATAAGCAGTCGTTGATTATCGACTGTATCAAAGACTGCCGAACAATCGAAGAGGACTAGAAATCCTGAACCGCCTTGATCCAATAGCAGCCTCTTATCATCAGCCAAAGAAACTATTTATTTTATTTATTTATTTATTTAAAATTTTTATATACCGACATTCATCCAAGATATCACATCGGTTTACAGTGTAACACAAACAAACGCCAAGCATGGCACTTTACATTGAACAAATAAAACAAGTTAACAAATGAATAAATGAGGGTGTGAACAAGGGGAAAATTGCATTAAATACTCAACTAGGTTTGTAATTTAGTATAGAGGCAACTAGCATTGTCTCTATACTAAACCTGGAACGAAGTCTGGACTGAGCAGGATCAAGGCCCCCACTCTGCCCCCACCAGAGTCTTCTAAAAAAAAAAAAAAATCTCAGCTGCATCATGACCATAAATTCAATCAGTTTAGCTCAAATAGAAAAGTTGGTAACCAGATGATAATTAGCACAATAAGCAGGGTACATGGAAAATATTTTTTAAGTAAAAGCTTAATGACTGCTGATTTGTTAACCTGGAAAAATATCCTTGCTCCAAAGACTGATTCACAAATGTCATTTACTAATACAAAACAATGTCAGGTACATTTTTCAGGGACCATCCAGGGCATGGATCCAAAGTGTAATTACCTTTTGCTAATTTGTCCATCCAATTCCTCACCTTCACAAGATCTACTGGTTCAAATGAGACCAGTTTATTGTCCCAAATACACTTTTATCACCATGCTTGTTGTATTCAGAACTATCCTGTTCTCTTCTAATGGCGATGCATTAATTCATAAATGCAACAGGCTTGCTTAGTTTTCGCTCTGAGCCTTGTGTGTATTTATATACCGAGTAAGAGAAAACACTGCAGCCTGGAGTGTAATAGCTGTGTCACTGAATGGAAATTCTTGAAACCCTCCAGCAGTGGGTTAACAAGTTGTGACAGCAAGCATATGCTGTAAAGCACAGAGGAAATCCACCCTGAGGTTGTGTTTAATTTATCACAGACACCAAAAAAACACGTGCTGTACCGAAGAACTGCTTATCATGCAGCAGCAACTGGGAAACGGTTCTTCTTTCATGTAAACATATTAGCTTTTTATCTGCTTATTGGGCGAGTATGATACAGAGTCGGTGTTCCAGATGGCAGGGCTTTCTGTCCCTAAATCTGTCTATTGCAATTAAGGGAGTTGCCTTTAAAAGTGTCAATTTATGCTAATATAGTAATCTCAACACAGCTGTGTTTGATGAGACCGCTGGGGTCAGGAATGGAGGGTTCTCAGCAACACACAAAGAAATCTGTCTCTTGTTGCATTAGATGGTAAGCCCTCTGGGTATAGGGAAATCCCTTCCGAACCTGAATGTAATCCGCTTTGAAGTGTCACGAAAGGCAGAATATAAATACAATTATTATTATATTATTGTGTACTGGAAGCCATGTGTACTGTAAATGAACAGCTATGTTAGCAGGATTTTGTATTTCTGTACCAAAAATAAACCTGTGAAAATATGGATTTTGCAGTGTAACTAAAGGAAAAACTCAGTCAAACCAATCTAATATGTGAATTGATCTGATTAGCGTGCAGAGCCAAATTATATTTCGTCCTGATACAGCAGCGTCCTTTTTCTTTTTACACCAACACTATCGGAGAAACAAGTTTGCCTGTGGGAGCCTTTCAAACTTGCCGTCTAATCTTCGGTGGTTGTCCCACTTGAGCCTCAGTCTTGAAGAATTCTGCAGTTAAAGAAATGACCAATTAATGCAGATATTTTGCAAGTGGCTTTCTCCCCAACTCCTCCCCTTCCTCCCAAAAACACAAAAAAGATATTCACGCCAAGATGAGGAAAATATTAATTCCATGCATGATTCTTTACAGAGTTCTGAATTTGTAGAATCGAAGCTCTAACAAGATATGTTTGCACCAAGGGCAAGTTTTCCAAACTGTACCCTACAACGCCAGAATTTCGCCCTCTCTCTTTTTTCCAGTGTTCTCCCCTGTCCTCCATCTCATTCTCCCAAGCTCTCTCTCTTCCCTTTGCGCTCTTCCCAGCACTGTATCCCCTCCCTCCCAACAGTCTTTTCATAGCCCGCCATATCCCCTTTTCACTCCTCCCAGTGCTCTGTCCCCAACCCTCCATCTCCCCCCATCTCCCTTTGCTCGCTTTGTATTGTCCTCTGTAGCTGGACGGTTAGAAGACATTTGTGGATGTCCTATACCTGCCAAAAGTTTTAAATGTTGAACTTCTTTTTGTAGGTTGATGTTAGGCTTACTGGAATATTTCTGGGTTGCTCCATTTGCATGCATTTTTTGAAACTTTTGTGCACCTGTAATTCAGCCTAATATCATTGTAACACTTTAGGCCGGATTTTAAAATCCCAGAGTGTGTGAAAATTGCTACCTACGCCTGTGGCCAGGCCCTGCGCGCGCCGCACACATTTTCAAAAGGGCCGGGCCATGCGAGTAAGCGGAGATACGAGTACAAATACTGGACCCTAATAAAGGGGTGGGACGAGGGCGTGGTGTGGGCAGGACGGAGGCCAGCCGGGACAGTGGCCGTTAGCCACTATCCTGGGGAAGTGTGCACTGGCAGCCAGCTGTCGCGTGTAACTTACTTGTGCTCCTGAGGAGCAGTAAGAAAATTTTTAAAAAATGGTGAAAGATAGGTTAGGTTTAGGGGGTTGGGAGGAAAAGGGAAGGGGAAGGAAGGTTAGGCAGGGGGTTAGGGAAGCTTCCTACCAGTCCTCTGCTTAACTGGAGCGGACTGGGAGGTAACTGGGGAAGGCCCCATTGTGTTGCCATGCAAAATTTGAAAAAATACACTACCCGTGCTCGCGCCGCCTGCACGGATTATAAAACCCAGCGCGCATGTGCACGCGGCCAACGGATTTTATAAGATGCATGCACCAGCACACACATTTTATAAAATAGGCATGTCCGTGTGTGTCCCGGCGTACACATTTTATAAAATCGGCACGTCTGTGTGCTTTCTCCAGGAACTGGGCGCACATATGTTTTAAAATCTACCTTTTAGTACTCTGGTGTCTGTGTATGTGAAATAAAAATGTAAGCATGCATGATAACAGAGATAGGACTAAAGTTGCAGGTGCCATGAGTTAGGCTGGTATCACTGGAAATAAAATTATGTGTTGCATAAAGACTAGTAGTCGGTGGCAAAGGTTTTTCTGCACTTATTACAAATGTAGTGGCATTAGGTTAGTTTTGCACTCTGTGAATATTAGGGAAAGGTATGGTCAATTTCCCAAAAAAGTATGTTGTAAAAGCAGAAATTACACAGAAATATAGAATCTGATGACAGATAAAGCCCATCTAATCTGCCCAATTTATTTCCTGTTGCAGTGCTATTAATCCCACTTTCTCTCCATTTTATATCTTCCTCACAAACAAGGATTTTTTGCGCTTATCCCATGCTTTCTTGAATTAGCTTACTTTTTTGCCTCCACAACCTCTACTGGGAGAGTGGTCCATGCATTTGCCTTTCTTTCTCTGAAGAAATATTTTTTCCCCATGTATTTTGTATCTTGTTATAATCTCTTGTTCTAGAGCTTCATTTCCACTAAAATTATGATTGTTTTTGTGCATTCGTATCCTCTCTTTGAGGTATTTGTTTCCTCCTCTCAACTCTTCTCCAGGGCGTACATTATTTTAGTAGAATACCTCTAATCTATCTGTATCCTTTTGGAGGTACAGCCTTTGGAATTAAACACAACACCACAGATGAGGCCTTGTCAACGATTGTACAGAGGCATTATCACTACCATTTTTCTACTGGTAATACCTCTTCTACCCAGCATTCCTCTGGCTCTGGACACTGCCTTGTCAGTTTTCAACCTTGAAATCATCAGATGTCATTCACCCAGAGATCAATCTTCAGTTTGATACACCCCCCACACCCCCATCATGTATTGCTCTCTTGAATTTCTTTACCCCAAATATATGACCTGTCCAAGATCTAGTTAAATCATTACTGTCAAGCAATCAACTACTCCTCTGGCTTTAGATCACACTTGATTTTGTCTACTCCACAAGGAGGTTTCAGCTTGTTACATGTCTTAATATCATCTGAAAAAAAGACAAACCATTCCTATTTACCCCTTTACCACTGCCATATGTTTTCTGTCACTCAACCAGTTCTAACCCAGTCAACCACCTTGAAGACCCACCCCTAGACTGCTCAGTTCATTATGCACCTGCTGGGTGAATGTCTGAAACCAAAGTATACCACATCTAGTGCCCAACCCAATCTAATTCCTTGATCACCCAGTCAAGTTTGAAGACTTAGTGTGTAACCCCTGGGCTGATAGTACCAGATAAAAGCCCCAGGAACTACACCTCAAACACAGTCTCTTAAGTTCTGTCTTCCCAAGCTGTTATACCATCTGACTGTCCATGATTCCCTAAGCAGGGGGGAATAATCCTCTTCTAAATTCTATGCATTGCAATTAGTGATATCCCAAGTTTAAAGTTAATCGTAAATAGCACTAAAGATCCCAGCAGTAATAATCATACTGGAAGCATTGGATGGCTTCCATAACTTTTACTTGTGAATGATGAAGTTGATGAAAGTTCTTTACACTATATGATAGTATAAATTATTTAAGTAAATTTATGACCTTTCTTCTCTTTAATAAATATATTTGGATGGTTCAATTACATTCCAGTTAAGTCCAATTTCTCTTCCTCTCCAATAAAATGTATTTATTTAATTAAAAATGTGCTAGCTGTATTATCCAATGCTTAGTTTACAAGCTCCCTCCCAGTTGCTAGGGGATAGTCTTTGTATTTAATTTAGAGATTTCAGAAACAAAATCCAGTTACTCATACCTCTCCTGTTCTTCTCCTTACTACTCGCAGTACTTGATAAGCACTTGTCTTACTCCTCTTCTCCTTGAATCTCCTTGAGATGATGGTGAACCTAATCAGCCCTAGATTGACCATTGAGTAATATAAGGATATGCATAGGGAATCACAGAGTGTTGAAAATTTCCATTTTTTTTTTTATTGCCCCCTAGTTATAAGTAAATATTTTGCTTATATTGCTTACTGCTATTTAGTGTTAAATAAAATTGTTTCAAAAGTTTATAATTAATATAGCTGTGGGCTGGAAGAAAACTGAATTTTTAATCAATTTCACCTTCAGCGCTTATTAAATCATAATGTCTTGTCAGTTAAGACATGGAAGGGCGAAGGGGGCACCATTATTGGGCTATGCTTAGGGCATCAGTTAGCCTTAATCCAGTCTTGAACCTACTAATAGGTCCAAACAGTCGTCTCCTCTCCTCCTCTCCTCTATTCAGACAACATCCAACAAGGCATTGATCTGTGCAGTCTGGGTAAACAAGCATTGGGGTAACTTGCTTGATGTGGCGGTTACTACCCTTAACCATTAAGCCTTATGATTTACCTTTGATGCAACGCCAACATTACTCTCTGCATCAACGGCAGGGGGTGGCAGGAAATTAGAATCAGACAGTACCCAACAAGGGCCCTGAACTTGGTGGGCGGTGAAACAGATAAGTATGGGAATATAAGTGCAAGAGGCATGGTCAAAAAAATACTATCCTAGAAGCACAGTCCAGATATATTCCACACATTAAAAAAGTTGGAAAGAAGGCAAAACGATTACCGGCATGGTTAACAGTGGAGGTGAAAGAAGCTATTTTAGCCAAAAGATCTTCATTCAAAAATGGGAAGAAGGATCCAACAGAAGAAAATAGGATAATGCATAAGCGTTGGCAAGTTAAATGTAAGACATTGATAAGACAGGCTAAGAGAGAATTTGAAAAGAAGTTGGCCGTAGAGGCAAAAACTCACAGTAAAAACTTTTTAAAATATATCCGAACCAGAAAGCCTGTGAGGGAGTCAGTTGGACCGTTAGATGATTGAGGGGTTAAAGGGACACTTAGAGAAAATAAGGCCATCGTGGAAAAATTAAATTCTTTGCTTCGGTGTTTACTGAAGAGATTTTGGGGAGGTACCCGTACTAGAGAAGGTTTTCATGGGTAATGATTCAGATGGACTGAACCAAATCACGGTGAACCTAGACCTAGGTAGGCCTGATTGACAAACTGAAGAGTAGTAAATCACCTAGACCGGATGGTATACACCCCAGAGTTCTGAAGACCTATTAGTAAAAATTAGTAACCTATCATTAAAATCATCCATTGTACCTGAAGACTGGAGGATAGCTAATGTAACCCCAATATTTAAAAAGGCTTCTGGGGCGATCCGGAAAACTACAGACCGGTTAGCCTGACTTCAGTGCCAGGAAAAATAGTGGAAAGTGTTCTAAGCATCAAAATCACAGAACATATAGAAAGACATGGTTTAATGGAACAAAGTCAGCATGGCTTTACCCAAGGCAAGTCGTGCCTCACAAATCTGCTTCACTTTTTTGAAGGAGTTAATAAACGTGAATAAAGGTGAACTGGTAGATGTAGTGTACTTGGATTTTCAGAAGGCGTTTGACAAAGTTCCTCATGAGAGGCTTCTAGGAAGAGTAAAAAGTCATGGGATAGGTGGCGATGTCCTTTCGTGGATTACAAACTGGCTAAAAGACAGGAAACAGAGAGTAGGATTAAATGGACAATTTTCTCAGTGGAAGGGAGTGGGCAGTGGAGTGCCTCAGGGATCTGTACTGGGACCCTTACTTTTCAATATATTTATAAATGATCTGGAAAGAAATACGACGAATGGGGTAATCAAATTTGCAGATGATTCAAAATTGTTCAGAGTAGTTAAATCACAAGCAGATTGTGATAAATTGCAGGAAGACCTTGTGAGATTGGAAAATTGGGCATCCAAATGGCAGATTAAATTTAATGTGGATAAGTGCAAGGTGAATCATATAGGGAAAAATAACCCATGCTATAGTTGTACAATGTTAGGTTCCATATTAGGAGCTACCACCCAAGAAAGAGATCTAGGCGTCATAGTGGATAACACATTGAAATCTTCGGTTTAGTGTGCTGCGGCAGTCAAAAAAGCAAACAGAATGTTGGGAATTATTAGAAAGGAAATGGTGAACAAAATGGAAAATGTCATAATGCCTCTGTATCGCTCCATGGTGAGGCCGCACCTTGAATACTGTGTACAATTCTGGTCGCCGCATCTTAACAAAGATATAATTGCGATAGAGAAGGTACAGAGAAGGGCGACCAAAATGATAAGGAGAATGGAACAGCTCCCCTATGAGGAAAGACTAAAGAGGTTAGGACTTTTCAGCTTGGAGAAGAGACTGCTGATGGGGGATATGATAGAGGTGTTTAAAATCATGAGAGGTCTAGAACGGGTAGATGTGAATCTGTTATTTACTCTTTCAGATAATAGAAAGACTAGGGGGCACTCCATGAAGTTAGCTTGTGGCACATTTAAAACTAATCAGAGAAAGTTCTTTTTTACTCAACGCACAATTAAACTGTGGAATTTGTTGCCAGAGGATGTGGTTAGTGCAGTTAGTATAGCTGTGTTTAAAAAAGGATTGGATAAGTTCTTGGAGGAGAAGTCCATTATCTGCTATTAAGTTGACTTGGAGAATAGCCACTGCTATTACTAGCAACAGTAACATGGAATAGACTTAGTTTTTGGGTACTTGCCAGGTTCTTATGGCCTGGATTTGCCACTGTTGGAAACAGGATGCTGGGCTTGATGGACCCTTGGTCTGACCCAGTATGGCATGTTCTTATCTTCTTAAGTGTGGGAGCTTGCTGAGCAGTCTGGATGGGCCTTTTGGTCTTTTTTTTTTGTCGTCATTTCTATGTTTCTATGATTCTCTTTCATCCAGGAACGGATGAAACACCACTCCTCTCCAGTTCACCTGTTTTCTCTGAATGAGAAACACCACTCCCTTAGCTGGCACACAATAAGCCCCTGATTGAGTACTCAGGTATGTTTAAACACAAAAGGTTCAAAAAAGGAAATCAAAATATGAGAGGAGGAGGGTAGAAACAATTTCTATCTCAGGAAATACAAAACTTTACAGGTTTCCAGACACAGTGCTTCAAAAGGTGAAAGTTCTCTGTCCCCTTTCTGAACCCAGGTCTCAATCCAGTGACCCCAGAGGCCTTCCTCCTTAAAAACAAAAACCCAGGAACATGCTGTCCCTGTAAAGGTCAATTAAAGATTCCACAACCTAAAATGGTGGCAGGGGTTTACATAGTCTGAGAGCATACCATTCTCAGCTTCCAGATGGGAGAGCTACACACCCTCATTAACAACTCTGGTTTCCCCCATAGCAATGGAATAATCCTCATGATTACTGGTAGACATCTAATAGGATCGCTACAGATATTTTGTACCTTTGTACCACTGGTCTTTCTTTCTCTCTGGCTTTTGTTAGAATTCAATATTTCCTTGCTTCAGAGGTGAACTGGCTGTGCTTTCCTCTTCTCATAACTTTTCTTTTTTTTTTTTAATGTTTATTTGCAGGTTTGATCCAAAGAGAGCAGTTCAGCAGCTGAGAGCCTGTGGTGTGCTAGAAACAATCCGTATCAGTGCAGCCGGCTATCCTTCCAGGTAACTGTGCAGCAGAAATCACTGTGTACCACTGTACTCTAAATCTAGTACAAATTATGAATGTTATTCAATAATTCAGTTGGAAGACTTTCAAAACAGGATTTCTTCCCTTTCCGATTTTATAAAACATATTAGTTTTTAGCGGCATCATGAGCTGGAATATGGCACCCAGCATTCCTTATTGTTCAGTTTAGTGACTCAGTTGGCATTTTGAAACTGGCCTGGAGATTTCTGCGAAAGCAGAGCTAACGTTCTCAGGAAGGAAAGGGTAGAGGTCTGTATAATTCCCAACAGCGTCAGCACTGTAGGCACAGGAGACCTGGGCTGTTATTAATTCCTAAAGCACACGTTTCCCCACAGGGAGGGGAAAACAGAGAAATACGGAAGGCCGTGCATGGTGGTATCGTAGATCTTCCTGCCCCATCCAGTAAAGTGGAGGTGTAGTTAAAGGGCTGAACAAGGCCAGGAACCATTGAGAGCAAGAGCAAGGCTGCTAAGAGATATGGGAAGCAATTATTGTGGATCCTGAGAAATAACTAAATGTGATGGCAGTTTCGCAGCCCTCACTGAATTTTCTCTAGCTACAGCTCTTTTGAGATTTTTGCATCTTTAGCATCCTCCCCGTAATTAGCCTTTCCCCTTTCTTGGGTTGGCATTTGACCTTTGTATACTGGGTGTGAGCATGCCTAAAGTAAGCTCATGCAGAGAGGATTGGAGGAGAAGCTTTTTGACAGAGACCATCTGGACTGAGGAGTTTGGATGGGTTCACGGCTCAGGAATGAAAAGAGTTGAAGGAAGCCGGGAGTTTTGTGGATTTTTGTGGCTTTTGATCAGATCCTAACAGGAGGACTAATCCACCTTTGCTGGAAGGGCTGGATCTTTCAGTTGTTCCATTCTGCGACCAGTTAATAGTGGGGCAGAGCTTTACTGCACAAGAAGTGTTGGTATCCGGTTTTTGAAGCAAAAGGGATTTTTTTTTTTAATTCTTGCCCCTGGCTTATGATTTTGAGAGAAGAGAATTTTCCCACCCTTCAAGGGGAGGACATACTGGAACGACATTGATTCAGATTGAAGGAAAAGTTAAGAGGAGGGGCACTATGCACAAAGAAACTGCAGTCCTTGGAATTATTTACTTTTTATGTTGATGATCTTTTCCATTTTGGCATGCATTTTTTAAGTAAACCAATTTTTGTTGAATACCATTACTGGACTGCTGGCTACAATTTTTCCAGGTGACCTCAACTCATCAATATCCTTCCTTTTGTCAGTACCCAGTGAATTGTGATTGAACGGGTGATTGAGGGTAACTGCCAGTGTTTTGAACCTTCCCACTGCACCATGGGCCCCGGAGATTATACGTCCTCCCCCCAGTGCAACCCAAAGGCTGTGAATTGTGTGGCTTGGCAGAGAGGTGAGGAGGTCTAGGACATTAGTGATTCAGACCTGGAAACTGTGTGGCCCCTGAATTTGGTCCTTAAACCAAGAGGGAGTTACATACACAAGAATGTTTTAGGAAACAGAAAAGTAAAACTGTTAAGAAAATCAGCTAAAGTAGCTTCGGAGATATAATACCTTTATCAGGCTAATGAATATCTAAAGACTCAAGCCTTAGGAACTACCTAAGATAGCAGACCTGACTAGTCCTGAAATCTCTTCCTTGTTTGTTGATTTTTTTTTAACTAATAACAGTTTATTAATCTTTCTAAAGTACAGGTATACTAGATATGCTCAAGGTTTAAAGGCAAAAGCCCTTCTCTGTACATTAATGGAAATGTGCTGTAATAAAGAGAAGAGCGTGCCAGGGCACTTTAGATATATTGACATGGGGGAGGATGGGACGTGGATTTTTCCTGCTGCTGGAGGACTGAATGGGCCTTTGTGATTACAGAGTAGTATTACTGTGCACTATCCATCGTGACCTTCCTTATTTGGATCAGAAGTTGGTCCTCGTGCACATGGGGTCTGCAAGCCCATTTGCACTGACATACTCAGCACAAAGGGCATTTGAGAATTGCCAAAGTACATTTTTTTTTAATGACAGCCCATGTTTTAATGTTTCCTAAGTTCATGTTATTTAGAGAAGAATTAATCAAACTCCCTTGTTTTCTGTGATTCTCTTTCTGCAGATTTTGCTTGCTGCTGCTGCAAAATATTGACCTTTTAAAATTTCATAATTAAAAACATTCTTTTTATATCCGCAATGGAGTAAACAAATAACTGAGGGGTTTCAAATCAATTTGTTTCTTCTGTAGAAAAGAATTCCGCATTTATAGATTGCCTCTAGCAGGTTGAATACATGGTAGTAATAAATAGAGTGGGCAGGCAAATCACAATAGTCTTATTGAGGCGTAAAAATAATTTTGCCTTCTCTGAAAGAAGTGGTTTGAGATGAATTCACTAACCACCCTGAGAGGAAGTATATGAAGGGGAAATATGACTGAAACTTAAGCGTTGCTTAATATACGTATTCAACATGCCAACTAAACTTTCAACACTGAATGACGGTGGACAGGTCGAGGCAGTCCGATCTTCTTGCAGATATGTATTTAAATATGTTAAGCAACCTTCTCCCCCTCCCCCACCCCCCCAACATAAAGAGGAATAGTATTTAAATGAAATCGGAGGAGATCGAGTGATTAGGTATGAGCAATTAACTCTCTCTAAAATATTTAATCAATGGAAAAAAGGTTTCCTTGCATGTTTGGTGATTTGTTGCTATTTAAATTCAAGTCCTGGGTGTATTTTGCACTACTGGCATGCCACAGATCTTCTGCAGAATTTGTATATGTTGGCCGTATGATTCTATCGGCCGGATTTTAAATGGGCCACACACGTAGAATTCACCACTTTTGCGCGCGTCCGGGCCCTGCGCATGTTGCGCGTATTTTGAAAAGGGCCCGGCCATGCATGTAAGTGGCGATATGCGCATTAGTGCCAGGCCCTGACACATGGGCGGGCCGGGGATGGGCTGGGGGTTGGGCAGGCCAGGACAGGGCCATTCCTTGCTGTCCTGGAGCTTCGCACACCGGCTGACTAACAGTTATTTCAGGTTGGGCCCTAAAGTAATTTGCAGAATAAAAGGGGAGGGGGGGTGAGGAGGAGAGGGGAAGGGAAGTTAGGGTAGGGGGTAGGAAAGTTCCCTCCCAGTCCGCTCCTAAATTGGAACAGATTGGGAGGGAACTGGGGAAGGCCCCCAATGCGACGCCGCGCGAATTTGCTAAATTTTGCGCCACCCACACATACACGCGCAGATTATAAAATCCGGCACTTATGTGCGCACAGCCCACGTATTTTATAACGTGCGTGCGCCGGTGCACACATGTTATAAAATTGGTGCATCCATGTGCGCGCGCCAGGTAGTGCACTCACATGGACGCACACATTTTAAAATCTACCCTTTAGTGCTTAGCCTCAGAGTCTACTCTGAGGTGACCACAGAAACCTAGGGATGGGTCTTGGGCAGAATATGAGAGACACAAAGATTTACCATTAGGTGTGGTTCCTTTCACGATGAAATCCTGGGGTAGCTGCATGTGCTGTCTTTTTATTATTTGTCTCCTCCTAATAAAAGTTATAGCTGATCTAATGTACCTTAGAGCTGTCATCAGAAATGTTTTGTAATCTTTATGCCATAGACTTGTCTAGGTTTGCAATTTTGTATGTAGGGAGACACCCAAATTATTGTCGCACTATTGTGGTGTGCCTTTATGAGAGTACAGAAGGCTCTGGGCCAGGGAGACCTTGAGAGTTACCAATGTGTTTGGTTTTTGAGAAACATTTAAATGAGAAGGCATGCAGCACTACTAGTTGGCCAAGCTGCACTAAAACTGCCGTGGGTTTTTGCACGTTCTTGCATGTGTTTTTCCTGAGCTAGTCTTACGCATGTATTTAATAATGTGTTCAGTGCAGGAAAAATGTGTGCATAAACCCACTTAAAAACCCACAACTGGTTTTGAAAATGGCATGTAGAGGAGGCACTTAATTATTCACGAGCTGCGCAGGGAGCCCCGCATTGGTTAGTGCAGGTTTTTGTATGTGGGTTTTTAGCGCCTGAGTCAGGGCAGGAGTTAAGTTAAAGCATGTGCCTGGAGGCCGGTTTACTCCATTATTGGCATTAGTGTGGTTGCGTCTCTGTGCAGCCCTGGGGTAATTGAGAATTACCTTCACTTTTTCTGGATGCTATGATACATTTTGCAGGTTGGCTGAAGAAATCTCTGTTGCATTTCCTACAGTTACCAATATCCACCAGTACAGCTACCATGGGCGACCGGAGACGGAACATGCAAGGGTTAAACAGGGGTCTACCCACCTTCAGTCGCACTCCCGGACCACTAACTTTTTTTCACTTTTTTCGCCCCAAGAATCACTTGTGGGTCACCATGGTTTATTACATAGGGCACTGAGCACTCCTATTTGCGTGCAGTTTTGGGTGTTTGTTACTTTTGAGTGGATTATCTGCACACACATTTGCAGTACCCATCCTTTATTACATCCCATGGAGGTGCCTGCTTTTGCCGCACGCGATAAAAAAAAAAAAAAAAATGCGGGTAGATAATTACCGCAATAACTAGCACCAATTTCACCGTGGGCCTTGTTACGTCGGCCCCATAATGTCTGGTGGGGAACATGTATGGCTTTTCCTTTAAGATGTTTGGGGGGTTTCTTATTGGCTCCCAAATTTGAAGCAGGAGATATGAAACTGTGTTTTTGGCAGGTTTTGGCTCTTTTCCTCCCCTGCCCTTGCCTGAATAGGGTGGGGATTAGGGAGCTCCTGCTCTGTAATCATTAGGAGTATCCTGCCTGCGAATTGGGGGAGCCCCGGGACACTCCATGGGGAGTGAGACCTTGTAGGGGCGCTTCCCCTTAAGGAGACGGGCCAGAGACCAGGAGAAGTTGAGGAGTCACTTTCCTTCATGCGTTTGGACCTGCGCGGAGAAGCACGGGAGGCTAGGGAGTGACAAGAAGTGGTCTTTCCTTCCCCCTTTCCCCCAGGGGAACTGCCATATATGCAGTGAAACTTTCAGCTCTTTACAGAACTCATTAAGGACTTTTCTTTCTTTACTATATCTGTTTAGAAGCTTCCAAGCATCCGCAAACAGGAACATTTTTAGAGGTGTCGAACTGATTTACTAGAGTGTACGACCTCATTATCATACTTTAGTATGCGATAACAGGCATTATTAAGGCACTATAATAAATAGGCCCCATTTAATGTAAACCACATTAAAATCAGCTGTTAAGGCATGAAAATAACACATGTTATAGCCACCAATTTATTAATGCAGTTTAACAGATCAGTTTGTACTGTTCAGCCCACAGAAACCTGGTTAATTTTCCAACACAAGGTGCCCACATATATCGTGTTTGAATGTCACATTGTTATGCAGATGAAAGCATGCATGTTCTCTTACACATTTTCAAATTGTGGCTTAAAATGCGCATCGGTGGCGAGGGGGCAGGGGAAACCAATGCCCCTGGGTGCCGGCTTAAGGGGAGACGCAGCAGCAGCTTCATCTTAAGGGGGTGGCAGCAGTAGGAGAGGCTTTGGGGTTGCCAGCAGAACACAACCTGCCGGCAGCCAAAAACATGGAAAAGCCCAAAGTGCCCTTTTATTTGCAGAGGCAGACAAGTAGAAGCTGTGTGCGCAGGCGTGCACAACTTCCGCTTCTTGCCCCCAGCTCAAGAAGGTCACAGGCCATGGTGGAATGAGTTCCACCATGGCCTGAAGTCAGGAGGAGGCCCGCAGGGCCATGGTAGAGTTCATCCCACGAAGGTTCAAAGCCAGGAAGAGACTTGCAGGGCCTTGGAGGAGCTCATCCCACCATGACCTGAAGTCAGGAGGAAGGCCGTGTGTGTAAGTGAAAGCCTGTGTAAGTGTCTGTGTATCTGTGTATGTGAGAGTCTATATGATTGTGTGTCCGTGTGTGAGAGAGCCTGTATGCATGTGTGTATGAGTCTGTATGCTGTGTCTCAATGTGAGAGCCTGAGTGTCTATGAGTGCCTGTATGCTTTCATCTGTGTGAAACTCTGTATGCTTGTGTGTGTCTATATGAGAGCCTGTGTGCCTGTGAATGCCTATGTGCAAGTGTGTGTGTCTGTAAGAGCATTTGTGTCACATGTAGGCTCTCAAAGGCACACATACACACACATATAATGTGTTTGTGAGAGAGAGAGAGAGCCTGTATATATGAGAGAGAGGGAGTGTGTAAGAGCTTAGGCATTTATATGAGAGAGAGAGAGAGTGGCAGCCTGTATGTGAGTGTGTGTGTTTGTGTAGGGGTACATGGGAATAGGAGCCTGCTTGTGAGAACCTGTGTGTTTGTATGGAAATGTGAACCTGTGTATGAGAGAGCATGTAAGAGTGGGAACCTCTCTGTAAGTGTGTGTGTGTGTATGCGGAGTGGGGGGGAGGGCGAAGAATGGAAGCCTTGTGAGAAAGATCATGTGAGAGTGGGAGCCTGTGTGTGTGTAGCCATGGCCCACCCGTTTTGGGCTTAGGCTCACCCAATCAATGTTGCTCAGAACCCGAGAAAGAGAGGCCATGCCCATGGCTGCTGTGGTGCTCATCCTGCCGCAGTCCAAGAAGAGGCCATGCCGCAGGACTGCCGCGGAGCTCATCCCATGAAGAGGAGGCCTTGCAGCAAGAAGGTGCAGAAGAGGGGTAGATGCCCCGATAAACAGGCCGATACAATATAGTGCGCTTGGCCGAGTGTACTGCTTAACACGTGCTTGGACGTGCGTTTTGGACGTGCATCCAAAATCCCTTATGCAATAAGGAGATTAGTACATCATTACCAGTGCGTAGCTAGCACTCATCAAATGTAAATTTGTTGATGAGACTATTAGCTATTATCCCCGATGCAAATAAAATGTGCACTCGACGTGCACATTTTTACTCTAGAAAATTAACGCCTGCCCCAGAGCAGGCATTAATTCTTGAGGAGACCCTAAAGTTAACAGAAAAGCAGAAAATACTACTTTTCTGATTCTTTTTCCAGTTCCTCTGGCTTTATATCATGGCAATATTAAGTCAGAGGAACAGAAAAAAGGAGAGAGGAAAAAAAAAAAGTCACCAGTGGTCAGGTTAGAAAACGGACGCTCAATTAACGAGCGTTCATTTTCCTAACCCATGGCTGTGCACAGGTTAGGAAAACGGACGCCCTTAAAATTGAGCATCCATTTTCTTAACCCTCACTGACAGCCACCTCTCCTGGGCACCCGCTGCCAAGGAAGCGCTAGGGGCGCACAATTTCCCCTAACGCATCCTTTTTATCCCGGTAGCCCATTTAATTATTTCATTGTGCGCCCCAGAGAGTTGCATCGACACACATTAGGAGAGCGGGTGCTCAATAATGAGCACCCGTTTTCCACATGCCAATATTGCATTGGCCTAAAAGTGTGTTGTGTGTGAGAGAGAGTGCATGTGGAAGTGGAAGCCTGTGTGTGAGAGAATGAGAGCGAGATCCTGTGTGTGTGTGTTAGAATAGGAGCCCGCATGTGAAAGCCTGTGAGTGTATGTGTGTGAGAGAGAGCATGTGAGAGAGAACCTGTACGTGTGTATGAAGAAGGAAGGAAAGAAGACAGGAGGAGAGAGAAGAAACAAAGAATAGAGACCCTGAGAAAGGAATTAGGAAAAGATAGACAAGGAGAAAAAAAGAGACTGGGACCAACTGATTAGAAGAATAAGATCAGACAATAAGGAAAAAAAATAATTATTTTGACTTTAAGCAATTAAAATATGCCATCTTTGGGAAAGGGAATGTACATTTCTTATATATTTGAATTTTGCTTTTTTTTTTTTCCAGTATTCCACTGCTCACGGAGTCTCTGGTTTCCTCAGGCTTTCCGTTTCAGTTTTATCTGCATGTTTCTGTTTCTAATTTGTAGTCTCTTATTCTGTTTTAGGTAAAGGTTGATCTGTGTTTTGCTTGTGTGACTGAGGTACAATGTTTCAGCTAGCATGTAGTTTCTCTGTAGGGATTTATAGAAATCCAGCTTGTTGCTTGCCCACTAGCTAGTTCTATTAGTGTTATAGGGACTGGTGGATATTTGCATTGCATTGTTGTTTGAGTCCCACGTTATTGCGTTTTTGGAATGGTATGGCAAGGTTCTAGATTTAGGGGGGCTTTTTTTGTAGTGGGTTTATGTTCATAATTGTAATGGAGGGAGTTTGTTTCGTTGTTACTGAGGTGACACCAGAATTTGAATTTTTATTTTTTTTTGCATGTCCTACTTCTGTTCTGCACCCATTGCAAATCTTAAGTTCTTAAGATTATTATTTTGATTATTGCTGTTTTATGGTAGTTATGATATTTTCTGTATTTTGGGAAAGAGGATTCATAAAAGAATACATTGGTATTTGTTTTATTACATGATTGGATCTGATGCTTCTGTTAAGTGTTTTGTTTACGTTTTACATGTGTATTTATAAACTGCAATAAATTAATATATACTAATAAGACATTTTTAATATTGGTAAGTGCTTAAAATGATTTGATTAAAATATTTTAAAGCGTTACTCATTTATTTATAGGCTTTTCTATACCGACATTAGTGGTTACAACATATCGGTTTACATCAAACTGCAGGTTGAAAAAAGTTACGTCAAACCAGGGACTGGGTAGTGGACTACAGAGAACATAAATAGAGTAAATATAATAGGATTGAAAGAGCAGGAAATCCAACCGAGGGAAGAATAACAGGTTAATCTATTAAATAACATGATGCATGCTTCTTAGAAATCCCTTGTCAGATGCGCTCCAAGGTATTATTTAATCAATAAGAGTGCAACTGTATGCCTGCTGCCCACCCATGTTATCCATGGGGGATCCCCCCCCCCCCACACACACACACACACACAAAATTCACTTCTGGCTGTGTCACTGGGAAGCGGGCTCATACCAGTAGGGTTACTGCTCATGCGCTTGAGTTCAGCAGAAGTGAGGGGAGATTGCCTTTCTGTGCCTCAGGTGACTGTTTTGGCCTTGGCTGGTGGTACTGGGGGTAGGGAGTGCAGGGCTGCTGGACTTAGCCTGGGGGGGAGGGCAGGGCATAGGCATCAGAATGGGGTGAACCACCCAGGCCCTTGCCCCACTGTTTTCTAGCTGCCAGGCTGCTGAAGATCTTCAGCGTTTTGGCCAGGCCCCCAAACCACTAATGCTGGCACAAGAGAAGCTTTAGCCCCATAGGTTGTTCAAAACAGTCTCTCAGTTCATTTCTTTTTTGGGGTTTGTATTAGTGGGACTTTCTGTAACCTTAAGCATTACCACAAGAAGGATCGGGGGTGGGTGGGGGGGGGCTGCAAGGGAAGTGCACAAATGCACTGGAGACCCTTGATAGGCTACTGGTGCGCACATTGGTGGCTGCCTACCATGTACGTGCATTTTTTAAAAATGCAACGTGTTCACATAGTTTGAAACATGCCTGCCAACTATTCCTAGAATGCCTCTTCTCTATGCAGCGAATGTATAGGGTGAATACAGCTCTAGATGCTCATATAAGAGTAGTTGACCAAGTGAAGATACAATCAGGGAGATGCATCAAGCCACAGTAGTGATCTAACGTACGTTAAATACCATATACCGTGCAATAGAGCACATATATATGCAAAATTTTGCATCTCCCCACCCTTCTACCCTCCCCTAATTCCCTAACTACAATGACCTTCTTTGCATGTATGAATAATGCAAATACATACAAAGAAAGTCATTCATAGGTAATCCTATGCAAGTATTTTATTGTGGCTGACCAAGAAAGTGTTTTTTTCAAAGGGGGGGCCTCCCACTATCGTGACCACACACACCCTCCCCCGCCACGATAGTGGGTCTCCTCCCGCAATAAAACTTTGCAGCTTAGTGGCTGTAGGGGAACGTATGACGCCATCCCTAGCTGCTCTACGATATATAACATATATGCTCACCTTTCTAGATGTACTTTGACATTTGAAAAATGAAATAACTATGTGCCTGAATATACTCACTCTCTGCATTTCTGCTTTCCTTTCAGATGGACATATCACGACTTCTTTAACAGGTACCGGGTTCTCATGAAAAAGAGGGATGTCTCCCAAACTGACAAGAAGCAGGTTTGCAAATCCCTGCTGGAGAACCTTGTTAAGGTGAGCCGTGCTTGTGGCAGAAGAAGCTATTCCTAATGCTCAAAATGTTCACCTTAACCGCCTGCAGGAAAATGTAAGTGGGAGGGGACTATAAAGCAAGGAACCAAGAGGTAAGGGCCCAAGCTAACACAAATAGTAAAGAAAGATAAAGGCGCAGCAGGCCAACATGAAATATTTTAATAAATTCCGCTCGTTTTATTTGATTTTCCTTCCTGTTAGCTTTCTCACGCATCTTCTGTTTCTCTTGCATGTCCCTTAACATTCTTCCAATTTTTTTTTCTTTTTTAACTGTAGAGTGTGGATTTATCATGTTTTCTTCCAGTTTTTCCCCCAGTATATTTTCCTATTAAAAATAATGTGATATTTTTTGGGCAAAAGGTCAGGATGAGAGGCACAAAACAAGCAGACCCGGGAGTAAGATAAAGAAATATTTTTTCGCAATTTGTACAAAAAAAGAAAAAACAAAACAGTATTGTGGGAGAGAGAGAGAGCGCTAGCTGCGTATGAAGATGCTAATCACAGAATTCAAGAAAGCATGGAGGAAGCCCTGAGGATCCTTGGTTGGAGGATAAAGCCCGAGATCAGGCAGGCTCCGCAGTATGCATCAGGAGTGAGTAGACTAGATGAGCCTTACAAGCCCGTACCTGTCGGCATCTGCTCTATTTCTGTGATTTAACTTTTTCTGACCAGCATGGAGGGCAGCACTTAAAGGTGATTTTTAAAAGCCCGTCACGCACCAGATTCGGGAGGTGCACCATGTCAGGCTGGCCCGCACTAAGCGAATTTTAAAAGCTGCTGAGATGCATGCGCGTCCAAAGGCGAGCTCATCTCATGTAGTTTTTGAAAAAACAGTATTATGGTATCCAAGTTCAGGTTCAACTCATACAGTGTGTGTAGAGAATCAGGATTTTGGTGTCCGAGGGCATTTTCATCTCATACAGTGTGGGTAGACGGATTCTGGTAGAATGAAGCCTACTTTCAATTTAAAGTTATAGTACTTTTAAACCATGATTTTAGATTAATCATATTGGCCTAACTTACTGTATGAAGACTCTGACGCTTGTGTCCATTGTGGGTGGGGTTTTTTTTCTTATCTATCTATCTTTCTTTTTTTTTTTTTTTTGGGTAAACGAAAAGGATCCTGACAAATTCCAGTTTGGTCGTACCAAGATCTTTTTCCGTGCGGGCCAGGTGGCATATTTGGAGAAACTCCGTGCGGACAAGTTCCGTGCTGCCACCATTATGATACAGAAAACAGTGCGGGGCTGGCTGCAGAGGGTCAAGTACAGAAGGATGAGAGAGGCTGCCATCACCATCCAGAGGTACATGCGAGGACACCTGGCTCGCAGGTAGGTATCCACTGCCGGAACGTTCTGCGGTATAACAAGCACCTGCATAACAGAGTGGAACATAGCACCTGTTTGCAGAATAGGACAGTCTGAGAGCAATGGGAGGTGCTGGCAGAAGTCGTGAAACTGCCAGCTTCTTAATACAAGTGGTTTATTTGGATTTCATCAAAACTTTTCACCTTGTTCCCCCATAAGAGGCTGATGAATAAACTGAACAGTCTGGCTATGGGTCCCCAAGGTGGTGGATTAGAAACTGGTTGAGCGATAGGCGACAGAGGGTGATGGCAAATGGAATTCAGCCCGAGAAGAGAGAGGTGATTAGTGGGAGGGCCTCCAGGTTAGGCGCCGTGACCACTGCTGTTCAGAGTCTTTGTAAGTGATATTGTAGAGGGCTTAAAAGGAGAAGTTCAGGACTGGCAAAACCCTGGAAGCCAGGTTACCTGGATGCCTAAAATTTGGCTCTTTTTGTCCAAATTCAGAAAAGCTAGAAATAAAAATAAAGGAAAGGAAGCAAACAACAAAAAAACAAAAAAATAAACTAAAATGCAGCATATGGAGAGGCATAACTAGTGGGGAAAAAGGAGGTGGTGAGAATACCTCTATAGATCATTTGTGGGATCGCACCTAGACATTGTGTCCAATTCTGAAAGGATAGACAGAGTGGAGGCAGTCCTGAGAGAGGCTGGTGCAGGGTCCATACCAAAAGTCATAGGGGATGGGATGAAACCTAAGGACCTAAATAACCCTAGAAGAGAGGAGAGACAAATTCAGACACCTCAAAGGAATAATTCGGGTACAGGAAGCCAATCTTTTTCAGAGGAAGGAATGCTCTAAAACAAGAGATCATAATAGAAAGCAGCAGGGCGGTAAACTCGGGAGCAACATCAGGACATATTTCCTGGCGTGTAGCCAGATGGACTCAGTACGAATGGGATAGTATCCGTGTGCTAGCAGTTGGAGACGGATCTGACGTCAGCACGGGGTATATAGCCCCACAGGAAGCGCAGCGATTCAGTAATTTCCGTCTCCAAAGCAGTTTGGAGTGCCTGCACGCTGTTCAGCGTGCTTTCCAAGACTATCCCTCACCTACGTACGGATCTGGAGAGTATTTGAAGCATGGTGCGACACTCATGGCACCAATCCACATGCCACCACCATACCTATCGTGTTGGATTTCCTGCAGGATGGGCTTCAGAAGGGTCTCTCCCTCAGCTCCATCAAAGTTCAGGTTGTGGCACTGTCTTGCTATGGTCCCAGGAGGGATGGCAAGACCATCGCCAAGCATCCAGATGTTTCTCGTTTCCTGCAAGGGGTCAAGCATATTCGTCCGCCACTAAAGTGGCCTGTGCCCTTATGGAACCTTAATCTTGTTTTGGATTTCCTCGCGGGCTCCACCTTCCGACCCCTTCGGGGCTTATCTCTCCGGTCTCTCACCTTGAAGTTGGTGTTCTTGCTGGCAGTGTGCTCCGCACGACGCATCTCAGAGCTACAAGCACTGTCCTGCCTTGAGCCCTTTCTACGGATCACTATGGAAGCTATCCATCTTCGGACGGTTCCCTCCTTTCTCCCTAAAGTGGTTTCACAGTTTCATCTTACCCAAACTATCTCCTTGCCTACCACGGTAGGTTTGAAGAAATCTGAAGACGGCCGTTTATTACGCCATCTTGACATCGGCAGATTGCTGCCCAGGTATCTGGACGTGACACAGGACCTGCGAAAGACGGACCACCTGTTCATCCTACACAGCGGGAAGAAGCAAGGTGAAGCAGCCTCTCGGCCCACCATTGCCCGCTGGATTAAAGAAGTTGTCAGAGCGGCCTACGTGGAGGCTGGGAAGATTCCGCCTCTACAGGTTAAGGCTCATTCTACCAGAGCGCAAGCAGCATCTTGGGCTGAATCCGGGATGCTGTCGCCGACAGAAATCTGTAAAGCAGCGACGTGGTCCTCCCTTCATACCTTTTCCAGGTTCTACCGTCTGGATGTCCAGGCCAGGGAGGACTTGGCTTTTGCAAGGGCGGTACTACATGGTCCTCAGGCAGCCTCCCGCCCCGGCGGGGAGTAAAGCTTTTGTACATCCCATTCGTACTGAGTCCATCTGGCTACACGCCAGGAAATGTTTGGATTACTTACCTGGTAATCCCCTTTTCCTTAGTGTAGACTAAGTGTAGTCTACACTAAGGAACCCTAAGGAACTCAACATAAAGTCCATGACTGCCCATACACCCTCAGGACCAAAACACGCCTCACCTGGACAGTTATCTTATTATGAAAGACCCTTTCTTGTTACTTCAGCTTCAGCTCGTGCTCGTCTCATAGTTATGCCATTTTAAATGCCCACTGTCCCCTGTTTACCTTTACCAGCACAATTCTTCCACCAATATTTGACAAATGTATAGTCATTTTTATTTTATATATTTATTTATATATATACATTTATATATATATATCTATACATAAGATTTAATATTTATTGATTTACGTTTTATTGTTCTATTCGCCGTTTATTGTTTAATGTTATGCTGTACTCTTTAGTTCAATACTCTGTTTTATTGTTTAATGTATCGCCTTACTTGCGAAAGTTTTGTTCTATGTAAACCGACCTGATTCGATTATGTATATCGAGAAGGTCGGTATATAAAAACTCTAAATAAATAAATAAATAAATAGACAGATGGACTCAGCATCCCACCCAGCTGCCTGTGTACATGGGTTTCACCGATTCCAAGTAAGCCATGGCATTTGTCTTACATACGAGCATACACTCTACCAGGTGTCAGCGCCTTCCGGTTGGGACTGCTGGCGGTCTCCAGCCACTGTCAATCGGTTAGGGGAATCCTGTTTTCACTTTTTCACTTTTCACTGAGCGTCAGTACACACATCCATAACAGCTTTTGCAAGGAAGATTACTGAATCGCTGCGCTTCCTGTGGGGCTATATACCCCGTGCTGACGTCAGATCCGTCTCCAACTGCTAGCACGCGGATACTATCCCATTCGTACTGAGTCCATCTGTCTACACTAAGGAAAAGGGGATTACCAGGTAAGTAATCCAAACATTTCTTTGCACATGGAACAGCCTCCCAGTGGAGGTGGTGGTGGAGACACAAAAGGTTAACAGAATTCAAGAAATCACGGAGGATCCCTAGTTAGGAAGAAGTGAAGGGAAAGTCAGAAAATAGCTGGGCTCTGTAGCACTGCACCAGGCATGAAACTGGGCAGACTACAGAATGGCCTCATCTGCCATCATATTGCATTTTACTATGTAGTATATGCAGAAGCCACTGTATCGATATTCATAAAAACCTACCTCGAAAAGAGTGACATTGGGAGGGAAAAAGCCCACAACATCAACAGAGAGGAAATTGCAGGCTGAGATTCATCCTTTCAGCACTCCAGCCCCATACCCTGCCATTCAGCATGCCCTGCAACTTAACCCTGCAATGAGGCGTCCCAGCTCCAAACGCTGGCATGCAGCACTCCATTCAGTTTATCTCCAAAATGAAACCTTCCAGTTTCACAATCCACCATCCTGTACCCTGTGCCACATGCCCCGTTATTGGACTTCCTAAGACATATGCCTGTACTCCCATTCTGCTTCTATGATCCATATCTGCTAATTCAGGCGAAAAAAAAAAAAAAGAGCTAGGCAGGTAGTAATGAGACTTCTCACAAGCCACCTGCAGGACTCCAACCTCATTTTCAAAGGAAAGCTCCTTGTGCAGTTTCTCTTGAAATTCCAGGTGCATCGTGCATGCACGACAGGATGCACAGAGATTTCAAAATGAAATCTCTGCTCTTATTTTGACTCCCCTGACCTATCCCTGCCCTGCCACTTTTTGCAGGTGCACAAAAGTATCTACGCTGTGAGCAGTGTGCATAATTTTACCCACACGGGGGGGGGCTGCAGTTTTCAAAGTGTTGTTTTTCCCTCAGGTAAATACTCTCAGACCCACATAAATCCCTTTGAATATTGCCCCCTTAATATTTTATACGTACAGTATAAGGACGATATTCGGTCACTGGCCAGATTGCAAAGTTAGCCAGACAAACGTATCTGGTTAACTTTGGAAGGATATTCCGTGCTGCAGCCGCGCTATTGAATATAGCCGGATATTTTAAAGGTAGCTGGATGCTTTTCTGGTTAACTTTAGTCTGCTCTATGACATGACCAGAGTTAGCCAGATAGGATAGCCAGATAACATAACTCCTCCCAGAAATGCCCCGAAATGCTAAATTTTAACTAGATAAGTGTCCAAAATATTCAAAAGTCAGCCTTTAGCCAGATAATTTGTGAGTTATTCAGTTAAATGTCTCCGAATATGGACCTTTATAAACGAAATATGCAAAGAAATAAATCTCAAAATACTGGGGCCAATATTCAGAAAAGCCTAGAATGGCTAACTTATCCTGATAGGGGGATAAGCCTCCTGCTCAATATCCCCAAATAAAGTTATTCAGCTAACTTTAGTTGAATAACTTTAAATTTAACTGGCTAATATTGAAAAGAATGTAGCTGGTTAGTTGGCGATGGTCTTTAGAAAAAAAAAAAAAAACGTGGCACACAAAAGCCTGGTGGCCCTGATTCTCAGCCCCGCTTTCAGTGTAAAACAAATGTGCCCTGCTGGGCTGAAACCTCTCACCCACCAAACCAAGTATTGCTTAAAAATAAGAGTATGGTTGGGTAATCAGTGCCCCTTCTCTCCCTCCCTCCACCTCAATTCGAACCTTTCCACCCACTCACTACCTTTCTCACCCCCCTTTTTGCACTGGGATTGCATTGCAGTAGGCTGCGATCTCAGTGGCTTGCAAAGCTCTGGCAGATAAGCTTCCAGCGGTGCTTCAGAACAGTATTGGAAGCTGTCGGGATGGCGGGGGGGGGGGGGGTATTCCAGGGTGTGAAGCACTGAGAGCCAAATAACTTATTCAGCTAACTCGATATTTGCAGTTGGCTGAATTAATTATTCAGCTATGTTCAGACGTCAGCGGCAGAAGATTTGAGTTATCCAGGAATGTGTTCCTAGATAACTTAAACTTAACCGGCGATATTCAAAGTATATTACTGGTCAAGCTGCTTGAAAAAAAAAAAAAGAAGCAGCTCACACCTAGGCCTCATGGCAGCTCCCCCCACAAAGATCCCTGAGTTGTCCCCTCCCCAACAGCAAAATAAGTTTCAGGCCTGATAAGACTTCTGACCCCCCGACCCCTAATAAAATTACAGCTGGGCACGGTCAGAATTACAAATCTTTATCCAAGCACTTTATGGCAGTCAACTTCCAAATAGAGCTACGGTGGGTCATTTCAACAGCCATAATTTATCCAAATTTTCAAAGAAATACTATCTGGCTTGTTTCTGTTTGAAAATTCACAAGTTCAGAGTGCACGTGTGAAAAGCCTCCGCTCGCTTTGTGTCCACTGATTGTGTGGGTAGCAGATAAAGGGGAGGGGTGGAAACTGTGCATATACATTTGAAAAATTGAGTGTACATGTGCCATTATCCTCTCTTGACCTAAACGCTCCCATGGGAAAGCCATTTTTTTCTCCCACGGTAATTTGTGCTGTGCAGCTTGGGAATGCTTTAAGTCACATTGGATGTAGTGTGGTCAGATATGTTCCTGTCATTTGGAATGGAGTCATATGTCATTTGGTCAATAGTGATCAACGCATTTATGGAAGCAGGTTTGCACCATCCAACTGGATATCTTATTATTATCAAAATGAGTTTGAAGTGTTCTTCAATAAAGCTAGTGAGTAAGTGAGCTTACAATAAAATAGATGCTCCAAAAAATTGGCATGTCATGGTAAAGTAAAAATCACAAAAAAAATTAAACAACTCGTTGAAGCACCAGCGTAAGAACATTTTCTATAAAAGAAGGGGGTATCAGAACCACTATGGGCTCAGTAGTGCCCTGAAGAGATGACTCATCTACCTCTAACTTGAGTGTGTTTTAGTGCAAAAATATACAGTCATGTTCAAGATCAAAAATGGGATCCTGCAGATCCTCAGTGAGTGCTCATCCCAGTGTCCAGCTGTCCCAGATGTCACCAAATGATGATCTCATGTCTGTATACAATCAACAGTCCATAAACCCTAGATAACCTTCACTGGTAAACAATCTAATTCTAAGAAAATCCCAAATCAAAGGCGGAAAATCCAGATTCCAGATAATACAATAATTAAAATCGTGAATAATATCCACAGTCTTGGTGTTAGACTAGATACCAAATTGGACATGCAAAGTCACATAAAAACCATTGTAAAATCTTCATTTTATAAACCCCGTTTACTAAAATACATTAAATCTTTATTAGACACATCTGCATTCTGAACAGTTCTTCAGTCATTGGTATTGAAAAGCATTGACTACTGCAACTCCCTTTACAAAGGATTGCCTCAATCCACAATACAGCCACTTCAATTAATCCAGAACTCAGCAACATGATTATTTTCTAATACAAAATTACATGAATTCTTTTTAGTCTACATTGGTTACCTATCAAATGGCGTACACAATATAAAGTCTATTGATCTTACACAATCTCATTTATAACAATAACACTTGGTTGTCTGCTAGCTTACATTTATATATCCCCTCCAGAAATTTAAGATCAAAAAATCAATTGCTGTTACAAATCCCCTCTACAAGGCTTGTAGCTTGTAGCGACACGTGAACGCACATTTTCCATCGCAGGGCCTATCCCATGGAACTCTGTACCTCAACCCTTAGATCCATAGGCAATTCCAAAGAATTCAAGAAAGCCTTAAAAGCGCTTTTTACATAAGCAAGCTTTTACTGATTTGTGCAAATCCCAATAACCAGTCCCACTTTTCTAGCCATTTTAATTTCTTTTAAAGGTGTTTTCTATATTTTATTGTCCGTTTTTATAATGTTTATTTTTGTCTTAGGATTTTGGGGTAGATTTTTAAAAACAGCGCGATTGCGTACTTTTGTTTGCACAGCAGGCGCAAACAAAAGTACGCTGGATTTTATAAGATACGTGCATAGCCGCGCGTATCCTCTAAAATCCTGGATCGGCGGGCGCAAGGCTGCCGATTTTGGGCAGCCGGCGCGTACCGAGCCGCGCAGCCTGCCTCCGTTCCCTCCGAGTCCGCTCCGAAATCGGAGCGGCCTCGGAGGGAACTCTCTTTCGCCCTCCCCTCACCTTCCCCTTCCTTCCTCTACCTAACCCACCCCCCCCGGCCCTATCTAACCCCCCCCCCCTTACCTTTGTCCGTAGATTTACGCCTGCGAGAAGCAGACGTAAATCTACGCGCGGCGCGCCGTCCTCCAATCCGGGTGCTGGTCCGAAGGCCTGGACCATGCCCCCGGGCCGGCGCCCCGCCCCTGAAACGCTGCGTCGTCGGGTCCCGCCCCCGACACGCCCCCTTCGACAAACCCCGGGACCTACGTGCGTCCCGGGGCTCTGCGCGCGCCGGCGGCCTATGGCCGTTAGAAAATAGGAAAATAGGCGCGCCGGCGCGCAAGGCCCTGCTCGCATAAATCCGGGTGGATTTACGCGAGCAGGGCCTTGTAAACCGCCCCGAACATTGATGGGCGCAGGATATAAATCCTGTTAATTAAATGAATAGGGTTTCAGCAATTGTCTTCCTCAGGGGAAGAAATATTTAACAAATTCTTTCTGATGCTGATTTTGAAAACTGGGAACTCCAGGGGAAAATAATATACATTCAGATGTCTCTTGCTCCCAGTCTCTGACAGCCGTGCACTTTGCATTTCACTTCCATTTATTTATTTATTTATTTAAATTCTTTTAATATACCGATGCTCAAGACAATTTCTTATCGTTCCGGTTTACTATAGAACTAGGGGAAAACCAATTAACACGGAAAGAGAAAGACAAAGTTACAATAAACAGGGAGTGTAAAACATGGCCATTAGAAGAGAGAGAAATAGTTAAACAAATTCAACTAGAGGGTGAACTAAAGTAAGCAGAGAGCAATTGATTAAATAGCAAAACACATTTGGTTAACATAGAGGTGCTGATTTAGCAAGTTATTTAAATAAGCAGTTTCTAGCATAACAGTTCCTTTGTGTAAGGGGCAGAAGACGCAACCGAAGGGGGCAAGGGAGGGCAGGGACCGGAATGGGGCGGAAGGGAGGGAGTTAGTGAACAGACAGATCAATCTTTTAATCAAAACATAAGTTGGTTGGTCTTTGTTTTCTTTATCTTCTTTCTTCCTCTGTTTAAGAATGGACGATTAACGTCCTTTAGATACCACATAATTGGTTTGATCTAGAGGAGTATGTTTTTATGATTGTCCTTGTTTCTTTCATGCATCGACATATGGATGGGTTTTCCCAAGTTTCTTTTTCTTTAATTTGCATATTTGATTTTGGGACTTCATTGGTCCTGTGTTTTGGCTTATGTGAAATAGGCCACGAATATTATTGGACTACTCTGGACAGCAACAGAACTGGAAGAAAAGAGAAAATGTTGCCAAATACAATTTGTTAAGCCTGTTTCATTTTCTAATGGAATGTCTCTTCCAAAACAAAAAGACGTAGAGATTTGCATACAGATAGGAAGTGTTGTGTAGTTGGCAGATTCTATGAACCTTTGGCTAGAAACATGGCAGTCACTGTCAGGAGCTCAGCTGTCATAGAGCTGAGATGACAGACAATATAAAAAAACAACAGGGTAGGAAACTCATAGAAAACGAGATAATTGGGCAACGATGCCAAAAGACTGGTCACAGAAACCTTACCAGGTAACTGAAGCATCTTTCCGCTGACCGTTTGCTGTGCTTCCAGCAATTTGTGACTCTCCAATAACAGGAGGGTCATTTTCAAACAGCATCACATAAGGAAGTCAGCAAAATTGGGCCTAAGTTACACCAGTTTCCAAAGCAGGCTTACATGCATAAGGCTGCTTTGAAAATGATCCCACCAAATCTGCCCCTCAGGAGTTGCACTTGTTGTTTGATGCGCACAAATTTTCCCTGAAAAGCTATGCATGTGCAGCTGAACTGTAGAAAGTCTGTAGGTCAAGCCACGCCCCCACCCTCGTACCACCACCCCCAGGACTGCCTTTGCTCACTCTGGGTACACCTAATCATGAACAAGTGATACACGTACTGAATGAGTAATTTTATAAAAAGCTACTTCTGCTGTTTTACTCGCAGAGGTCCCTTTGATCTTCTCTGACTTTTGTTGCTTTAATGATGGGAGCATGCCCAGTATTTTGTTAACCTCTCTCGTTCCCTGCCCGTCGCAGGCTGGCAGACTATCTGCGCAAGACGAGAGCCGCCATAATCTTCCAGAAACAGTATCGTATGGTGCAGGTCCATCGGGCCTACCAGAGAATCCGCAGAGCAGCCCTCACCATCCAGGCCTTCACCCGCGGCATGTTCACCAGGAGAATTTATCACGAGGTACTGAGCGCTCTTCCCATGCCCTCTCAGATAGTTCACCGGGGCATGGGATCAGGCACTTTCTGCTGCATTTTTCTCCATTCCAGGAGTATATTTGGGGGGAGTGTGCTGTATTAGATTTTGTGAGGAACGGAGATTGCTGTACCTCCCAAAAACATTGTGATTGATGTGGGGCTGTTTGGGAGTTATTTTAATGCAGGCAGCTTGAGGTCAAAGACAGTACTATGGAATTAAAATAGCTTTGCTGTCACAACCTTTCTTCTTTAGTTAGATTGACATTTTCTCTATATTACCATAATAAAAAAAAAACCCCACTGCATTAAATTAAGTTGTGATATGACATTTAACTTAATTGGCTTTCCCGCTTGACAAGTTTAGTTATTTTAAATTAATGTGATTTTGCTATAATCTTCTCTTCTGGTCTTCCTATGTAGTTGATGTATCACTTTTCAGTCTGAAACCGAGATATTCTCACTGAACCCTATGAAGCAAAGCTTTTCCTGAGCCCCCCCACCCTGTAGCACTTCCTCTCACTGATTCCATCTTTCCCTTCCAGCTCCTGCTGCAACACAAGGCCGTCATCATCCAGAAGCAGACGCGGGGCTGGATGGCGCGGCGGCGCTTCCTGCTCTTCCGCAGCGCTGCTGTGGTTATCCAGTGTTACTTCCGGCGCATGAAGGCCAGGAAGGAGCTGAAGCAGCTGAAGATTGAGGCTCGCTCTGCCCAGCACTTGAAGAAGCTCAACATTGGCATGGAAAACAAGGTGGTCCAGCTGCAGAGAAAGATAGATGAGCAGGTAAAGGGCAAGTTGTTGAAGATGCCTTAGAGAAAATAGAAATACAGAGGTGCATATTCAAAAGCATTTGGGGGGGGGGGGGCTGAATGAATATTTGGGCACTTATCCGGCTAAATTCTAACTGGCTAATAAAACAACCGACAGGAATTTAGCCAGCTAAGTTAGGGGCGTTCAAGAGGTGTGACTGGGAAGAGTTGAGTTAGTTGGCTAATATAGGCCTAGATTCATCATTTTGCTATAAATTTTGCATGAATAACACCCGCGATAAAAGAAAGAAAAAGGGCATGGTTAGGGTTAATTTAACGCATGTTAAATTTTAGCACAACTGTGATATTTCCCCTTCACAAGCTGTGAAGTGTCCAGACAAGCAGTTCCACGTTTTGGGCTGCTCCTGGAGAGAGAGAGAAAGAGAGACTCTTTAGAAGGCTTTTATATAAATAAAGGGGTAGATTTTCAGATGAGCGCGAACAGCCTACTTTTGTTTGCGCTCCAGGCGCAAACAAAAGTACGCTGGATTTTAGTAGATACGCGCGTAGTCGCGCGTATCGGCTAAAATCCTGGATCGGCGCGCGCAATGCTATCGATTTCGTATAGCCTGCGCGCGCCGAGCCGCGCAGCCTACCCCCGTTCCCTCCTAGGCCGCTCCGAAATCGGAGCGGCCTAGAAGGGAACTTTCCTTTGCCCTCCCCTCACCTTCCCCTCCCTTCCCCTACCTAACCCACCCGCCCGGCCCTGTCTAAACCCCCATCCTACCTTTGTCGGGGGATTTACGCCTCCCAGAGGGAGGCGTAAATCCCCGACACGCCCCCGCAACGCCGCGCCCCCGCAATCCCCGACACGCCCCCGCAACGCCGCGCGCTCCGGCCCCGCCCCCGACACGCCTCCCGACACGCCCACTCCGAAAACCCCGGAACTTATGCGAGTCCCGGGGTTCTGCGCGCGCCGGTAGGCCTATGTAAAATAGGCTTCCCGGCGCGCAGGGCCCTGCTCGCGTAAATCCGCCCGGTTTTGGGCGGATTTACGCGAGCAGGGCTCTGAAAATCCGCCCCAAACTATTTATATCGCTATAAAAGGGTCAACTAGTAACTGGAGGTGAGGTTTTGGTGGTGGTCTAGGGTTTGGGGGCAGTTTAACATGCACAGTCAGAGGTACGAGCAGCACAGTACACATCAGTGAAGATTTGATGTGATTTGGAATAAGGAAAGGTACACAAAAGATTTGAACAATGTACTCGCCCTAGGGCGAGAGAACGTTGTACAAATATAGTCTTTACATAGTCATTTTTCAAAACGTGATGGGCCCCCTAATGCACGCGATAATGACTGCAGCGTGACGATAACATTTAAATGAGGGAAAGGGGAGGAGTTTGGGTGGGGTTTGGACGGGATTTTAAACATTTTGGGCCTGATTACGCCGCAGACGATAATGTTTTACACAATGTCACCGGCAGTAGTGCCGGAAATAACTACACCTTTTACAGGGGTACTATGGGGGCAATAGTATGCACCGCGGCCACAACTGCAATGGGCGAAAATGCACCGCTGCAACGCAGCTGGGTGCACATTATCGCCCCCCCCCCCCCTTGCAATTTTTCTGGCCATGGCTTGGAATGAAAGATCTAGTCCTTAGATAGCTGGACAAGTGGTCTGTCCTGGAATGCCTCCATCCCGCCCCTCACTAAGTGGCAACCACTGAACACAGCCGGGTATTCAACCAGTGCCAAACTTAACTAGCTAAGTGGCATTGAATATCAGGCCCAGAGCATATACATTTTAAATCAAAACTACTTTTATATCTAAAATTTCCAGGTTTTCTTCTTTGTGTCATGCACTGGACCGCTCTCCAGCTTCCTACTGCAACTATCAAGATCCCACTGTGGGAGCTTTTTAGTGGCTCCACTGGGGCTTAGAACGTTGTCCGAGAGGAAACAAATGCTCTTTTGGCATGCATCAAGAGCTGAATTCTCCCACAGATGTCAAGCATTAGATTGTAGTGTTACAAGCTCATAGAGGGCATTTCAACCTTAGCTGAATGTTTTTATGTCAGCTAAGCTGAAGGACTTCTTTTGTTTTTATTATTTTTAATTGCTTTTGGAGTATTTCTCTAACTATTCTTTCACAATGAAAGTCTGGAGTATGTTGTGTAGATCAGTGAATCAAGCTCCTATTTTAATACATTTTGATTTGTATATTTTAGACAGCAGAATGTGAAAAATGTACAAGGGTGTGATGAATTTTACAAGGCAAAGATGTTCTTTCTAGCTGGTCCTGCTCTTAATACAAATGAAAATGAGAGAAATTGGTTCCTAGCTCCAATATCAAGAATCTCTGGCTTTTAATTTAAAAGTCTCTGTTCACTTATTTGTGCAGATATGAGAGGCGCATCTGAGGGCACTCTGCTCTCTCTCTCTCACAATATTTTCTTCTATAGAGATATTTTCAGTGTCCAATCTCTCTTGGCTCTAAGAACAAAAAGGCTCAGAAGTACCTTATGTATGTTTAAATTAACTTAGGATGACCACGCCCCAAGCCCTGTTTCTTGGAGGAGGTCTCAGTCAAACGTCATGGCAGAAATAAAGCTATTTTTTAGGGAGGTGGTAGACCTTCATGGCAGGCTGAAAGTTCATTGATGGGATTAACAAAACCGCCTGGAAATATTTTTCACATAAATCCAAACCAGTGGCATTTTCTATCCTCAGCAAATTAACAAATCTGAGATATTTTACCTTTTAGAAGCCTTTCAGCCTTTCTTCTGGAATAAACATTGTCCATTATTAAAGTTGTTTTTTTTTAACTATTTATACACTTGTACGTTTCTGCTCGGTGTCTTCAGCCTTCTTGGCTACCTCGATCATATTTTCCTCATGTACCACAATTTTTAACTACAAAACAAAAACAATTTTTTGAGAGGAGTCTATGCTGCTAGTCACTACAGCTTCCTTGTGAGCTGTCATGCGTCCAACATGCTCAAAAATTACCTGTGGGGGAGGTCGTTAGTGCCCAGGTATAAGACTGCTACTTCCTAACGCAAAGAGCCGCCCTTCTCTGTATGAGTCACAGCCATTTTCCCCATCTGATGGAATTCGAATCATTAATGACTTGTGGGTTTCACCAAGTGACTTGCCAGAGCATAGCCAGCTTCTGATGTGCCCAGCGCGCCCCCATGGTTCTCAGTACCGAGGGTCCTATCTTCAGAGGAGGAATGAGTCACAGTGAGTGCCTCAAGTATCTGGAACGTTGGCCTTCTGCCTGACATGAAGAACTTTTCAGTCGGGCCTGCCTGGGTTAGAACAGGGACTGCAGATGGAAAAATCCTCAGTTTTCCCTTTTGTTTCACCATGCAAGTCATAAGAACATCATAAGTGCCATGCTGGGTCAGATCAAGATCCATCAAGCCCAGCATCCTGTCTCTGACAGTGACCAGTTTGTATCACAAGTATCTGGCAGATACCAAAAAGTAGATCTAGTTCTTCTATAAGTGGCAACTTTCCTTAAGTCTACCTGGCTAATAATTGTTATATGAACCTTTCCTCCTGGAACTTGTCCAGCTTGGCTTTAAATTGTTTATGATATTTTTATTTTTTTTAATAAATATTTTTTATTAAAGCCAAACAACAATACAAACAAAAGGAGAAAATTACAATAATTGACATAGCTTAAGAATCACAATATCATCAAAAGAGAAGATAATTCTCTCCAACACCCAAAAGCCGTAAGGGCTCCTCTCTCTATATGATGTTTTTAAACTGTAAACCGCCATGATGTCTAAAGGGAATGGCAGTAAATCAAGAGAATAAATAAATTAAACTAAACTAAGAAGGAGGCCACGATTGAAAAAAGATTTAACAGGGTGGATTAAAGGTGGGAGTATTTGAGGAAGGAGTAAATGATAAAGAGGCAAGGAATGAGGCTTCTTGAGAGTCTGTATAAGAAAAAGCTAGTGGGGTTGGATAGGTGGTGGTCTATTTCTTCAACAAAACGTTTCAGTAATGCGAGACTCCATAGTGAAACCCAGAAAAATCAAATCAGTTCTCTGCAAATCTGTGCAACCTACTACAAACAACAGAACAATCTCTAAAGTGGATTAATATGTGGGGGTTCAATTGAGGGAAAGGAAGCACCTTAATTGGGCAAAGCTGCAAAAACTCTGGATTTTTGAACCACAAATCAATCAAAGTATAACAAGAAATGGGGAGGTAGGGTAGGCCCCTTACTAACAGGAAGGCATATAACTACAATGCCCTTTCTCATGGCGTGCTCTGTAGAAGACAGGGAGCCACCTTTGAGTAATGCTGGCTGCAAACTCACATTCTGATCCCTCCAGTCGGGGGGGCCAAGGTTAATGCTATACGTCCAAAGGGAATTGCATTTTGAGTCATTCAATAAACAAGTGCACACATCACAAGTGTTGGATTCCAAAACAAAATACTATTTTACTGTGGTAAAAACCAAGTAAAGCAGTACAGCATTTGGAAAATTTACAGGCAAAACAGTTCTTAAAAAAAAAAAAAATCATAAACAATAGACGGACAGGCCCAAGTTGTCAGAAGAGAAAGTTCACCAGAAGTTAGTTTCTCAGGCTGCTGGAGTAACAAGTGCAGGAATATGGACCTCCTTTTCCCCCTGGACCCCATTTGCAACGTCAAATCCTCTTCTCCAACTGGAAATTGGTATCTCAATACCTGGTTGGTTGCACTCAGCCTCCCAGATGAGTCTCCGCCTCCTTCTGAACTTGGGAAAGTAACTCTCCTGCACATTTCTTGCTGAGCTACTCCTGGAGCTCCCTCCATCCTTTATGAAAAAGCAAACACAGATACGTGTGGCGAGAGAAGACAATCTGTCCTCTCCTCTCCTGGAGCCCTAGAGAGCACAGCCACTTGCTGCCTCTGGATGACTCCCTAGTGGCTATAATGGAGTCCTCTTTAATCACGCAGAAAAACTCTACTCACACAAGAAACTCCCCTCGCTGGAAATTTCAGCATTCTAAATCTATGGTAATAGTGTGCTTTACCTAACTATTAATTCACAAAGGATTGCTAGGGAATAGAGAGCCTTCTCTAGAGAATAATTGCCCCAACTGGCCTTATTCAAGACTGTTCTCACGTGGATTTGGAATGCAAAGATTATTTGTAATAGAAAAGGAGCATTAAAATAAGGGCGTTCACAATCATGAAAAGTGGCATCAGTATTAGGCTGAAGGCCTCTGCAGCACATTCGCACAGATATTGTGTCTCAGTACTGGTTTTATTTAGAAACCGTGACAAAATAACAGTTCCTGACTTATGCACTGCAGTTAAACTTAACAGGTAACCCACAGTTGGATAAGGCTTACTTCTAGACCGGGTGTTCAGTCCGGGTCATTTCACTATAGGTCCCCTTCAGAGGCAGCACACAACACGACTGGAAACAAATGTCTACTTACAGACATGGTGCAAGACTTCCAGACTTAACATCACAGCATAACAGTAATATACATCAGGCAAAGAGCTCAGGGATCTTCCTCTGGGATCCCAAACCTTCCTTTGGCCTCCTAGCCATCTAAATGTTGAAAACAACTTGCAAGTATTGCAGCCCTCCTTTTGAGTCCCCTGAGGACCAGTCCGGATCCTCAGGGGCAGGGCTATCTGCCATCTGAACTGTCTTTGAGCCAGCCCTTGACAATATGTACAAGACACTAGACCCAAACTGAACAGATCCTGGTTCAAGACCAGAGACATCCACCTTCCCTGACAATCGGGGCCTGGGGACAATGTAGGGGGAAGGAAATCACGTGAGATTACTTCCCTTTTCATATGATCTCATAGCTTTTAAAGCATGTTCTGTCTCCTGGACAGAGAGCCTGGTGAGATATTTGCCTCGAAGTACAGAGCATAAGAAATGTGTTGAGATGACAGTACTTACAGGATGTCCCTCCAACTGTTGGTTTTTGTTGTTAATCTAACAATTAGGTCTTAAATAAATCGCAGACATTCACAACTGCATGTCAAACTCAGTTCATGCAACTTGAGAACCTGAGAAATGACAGTGTTACTTCATAGTACAAAAAAAAAAGCAAAAGTCTGAGCTTGTCCTCCTTTAACCTCAGTCCTGCCGAATTAAAGACACATCTAACTTGAGGAGAGATGTCTCCGTGGAGGAATGGACAAAGACAATCATTACTTTCTGTCCTTTGTATTCCAAGCACTAGACTCTGATTATAGATAAAGCGAAGTGTGTTTGATGGAAGAGAAGCCGCTGTCTGCATCAGTGCTCCCTTCCACTGTGGTTTTCTCTTTATTTTTCTTTTTAAAGAACGGGGAATATGGGAGTCACATTTTCCCTTCAGTGATAAAAAAGATTAGTGGAAAAGGTTCATGAAAGACCCAAGGATTACCAGGGCTGCTGTTGTGGGTTTCATAAAAAGGATTTAAGCAATCTTACATGAGGCAGAGAGCATTCTGGGTCATTTAGAGGTCAGGTTCCAAAAGGTTTTACCCAGGTAATTAATGGGTTACCCTGGTAATTAATGGGGGCTTCAAATTGCATCCCCCAACTCCTACTCTACATAGCTAAACATAGCTGCTGAGTTTCACAAGGCAGGTAAATTTAGCTGCGTAATAAGGGGGTCAGTTCCCTGGGGTGAGGGGAGGTCGCCACCCCCTCTGCCTCATGGCCTCTGCCCGCAGGTAAATTAGGGACAAAGTCAGTGGGTACTTTCTACCCGCAGATTTTCAGAGAGAACCTCCACCAGCAGTTTCCCTTTGAAAATGAGCTTGAAGGTTCAAATTTGCCCATGGTCATTTTGCTCGTGGTCATTTTGTAACAGTTGCGTAGGTTACCCCTGTTTTCACAGAGAATATATATTAATAATTCAGCTTTGAAAATTACCCCAGCAAAACTAGCCCCACACAGTTACACCTACTATTCAGTGAAAAAGTATTGTGTGTACTTTATAAAATAAGTATATGTGCAAATGAAAACCCTCCCCCTCCCCCGCCCCCCAATGCTTCTCCTGAATGCAGGTAAAAGTGTGACATGCAAGCCTTATACGCGTTCTTCTACTCTCATACCAGGCTGGCAGTTTAATAAAGGACATTTCTGCGGGGTAAGCTCTGCTTTATCCACTGAAATGCCTTTTTTTTAATTGGCCTCCCCACCCCGCCCCGCCTGTGGCTAGTGAGCCGAGCCAAAGGGTCTGACTGGAAGCTGTGTCCCTTGGAAGTTTTTCTGAGTTGAAAACGTCTGTCTTGTTCATGATTTGAGGGCACCAGGGCACGTATTCAGCTGTTTGCTCGGTTTTAAAATTTCATTTCTTTCACAACCCTCGGTGGTGATGGGAAGTTAGGGAGTTCCAGCCGTCACTGGACTGTGATCCCTACTAGACAGATGGGAGGGAGGTAAGCACAGCCTGAAGCCTCTGTGACTGTGTTAGATGTGAAGGGGTGGTGTAAAAATGGGGGAAACACACCCCCCCCCCCCACTGCTTGCAAATGAGAGTTTTTGGCACAGCGGCCTCAGTAAAGGCCAATAACAAACAAGTTGGAAGCCTCCAAGAGGAAAATGCCAGGTCGGAATAATTATTTTGGTATCCCTTCTGTCCCAGTGCTGGGCTCTCTTTCTGTCTGCAACTCTGGGTATTATGTGACACATCCCATTGAACTGCAGTAACTGAAAATCCTTGCTTAGTTTCATTGGCGGTGGGAGAAACTGATTCCTGTCATTAATACAGTGCTTTGAAATGGCTTAACTCTGAGGGAGCCTGTGGATTGTTCGGTCACGTAAGTCTCTGTTTGTTAGCTTCTCGTGTTCCCTTTCCCTGCTGGGATTTTATTTCTGTGCTCTTTTTTCAGGACAGCTTTTCTGTCCTTCCCTTCACAAACCCCCCCGCCATCTTTTCTTCTGGTAGATTTCGGCATTCGTGCGATTTAAGGGTTTTGATGGTGCCGTTCCTGTTTCCCCTCAGGAAAAGGGACCTTGATGCTTTTATAAGTTAAAGCATAAAGTAATAATTTGGGTTTTCTAATTTAAAAAAAACAAAGTTTTCTTGAAAGTCATACAATTTTTTTCCTTTCACTTTGCAAACTGCTCCTCTCCCCCCAGAGTTGCAAATATATTCACCCCAAGAGCACAAAGCTATTTGAAAAGTTTGGCAGAGTCTCGCAGCCGCAGGTGCTGATGGCAGGTTGCTGCGTAGCTCCAGTCTGGCCCACGCAGGGGGGGGGGGGGGGGGGGGAATGTTTCCGTTTGGGCAGATTTTGTTTATGCACCAGTGGTGATGTGGAATGTCGAGGCCGCTGAGCAGGACGCCATGTGCGGTGAACTTCGTGGGCTAAAAAGGGGAAGTTTTATAAAACCAGAAGGTAGCACAACTTGATGCTGTACCTTGCTAAGATTCAGGTTGGTTGGTTTGCTCGGGTTTTTGTTTTTGGGTTTTTTTTTTTAAGATTTTTTTTTTAAGATTTTTTTTTTTTCAAACCATCGGGTCTTATGTTATTGGAGACTGCATTTCCCTTGCTGCATTTGTATGAAGTGCTTTTGGACCTGCGTAGGGAGGAACTGCTGGTTATGTTTTCTTAGGGCTGCTCACAGAGAGGCACAGGTGCTTGGGCAAAGCTGTGCATATCATGGGTTTGTGTGGATGGATTGCTGTGGCAGCGTTTTGAGGGGCTGGCTAGGCAGTAAGCCTTGTCACTGAAGATGGAGGCGGTGGCCGCACGTTGCATTTGCTGAAAAGTGAAAGGGAATTTTTTTCCCCAATGAATTTTCTTTTGCATGCACCACCGGTTTTTTGTTTTGTTTTGTTTTGTATTTTGCTGTAATTGTGAATAGAATTCCTCTTGGCAATGGCCCTCCACATGCCAAAGCAAGGAAATGGAAATCAGGGGTAATTTAAGACCCCTTGCTCCTATAGCTCAGGTAGGGATTTGAAGATTTCAGATGTTCATTTTGCAGCAAAGGTGGAAGAGTTTTGGAGGTACTGCAGTTTATCACCATATAATCTGAAGCCATCAGACCAAGGGAAGGCAGCCTGACAGAAGATATTGGGTAGGCTTCTCACCTAACAAGACATACTGTACAGTAATGCTGAACTATCATGGGGACTACATTTTCAGCTCAGCTGCTATTAAAAAAAAAAAAAGAGTGCATTTCTCACCATTTGAATAGACCATACAAAGGTCTTTCAGGCTAAATTTCCATGTATTACAAATTATATGAAAAAATCTTCTGCAATAGTGATCCCTCTTTATAACAAACTCAACGAAAGCAAGCATATTGCACTATAAAGGTTTACTCCAGCAGGACTTCACTGCTTTGTAAAATGATGTACAAGAAATTAATTTGATTATTTAAAATTATTTCTTTACCACACACCCCGTTAGATCATGGTGGTTCGCAAATGTACATTCATAAAATCATGTAACCACAAAATACGCACATAAAATCAAATCACCATGTAATCAAACAATTCAAGGACAATCATCCAAAAAAAGATGCTAACATTAATAAGCAATAATCTTCACTGAGAACATTCTTTGTACACTGGTATCAGATCTTAATGTGCTTAAAATTTGTTCTGCTGCCTCTTGCCTCGTAATAGACTACAAGCAGACTCAGAAAGTAGCACACTCGGTTCATAATCATTTACCAATTTGAAACAACCTATTAGTGCAAAAATGGCTTCTTACCCACATAAATTATATAATTATAACTCAAGATAACACTTATCTCATTGTGATAAGAGTTGCCTCAAAGGAGACAGACTTGGAAATCCATATCTGTAATCGCCAGATTCGCTAACAGGAAATCCCCCGTTCCTTCAATTTATAACCAGAACATCATGTATGACAGACAACAAATATACACGATTCTTAGCCTAAAATATCCAGATTTCTCAACACTAGCATGAATCTAGGAATATTTATAGTGTTTCATAAGTTAGCTAGGCAAATTACCTCATTTATGATTCTGTTTCCCCAAATGCTTGTTTATACAACCAAGTTTATAATGATTTCTTAAATATTTTAGTATTGGCTAATGTTCTCGTATGTTCAGACAATATGTTCCACAACAGAGGACCAGCTACTAATATTGCACAATCTCTGACCACATCTAGATGCACCTGGTGAATTGACGGTACCAATACATTTTTATTTACTGATCTCAGGGTCCTTTGTGGAAATAAATATATAGTACTGCACTGAATGAACTCTATTCAAGGCTATATACTGATATATGAATTAATGATAACATTTTGTACATAATTCTAAATTGAATTGGTAATCAATGAAGTTGTTAAGAACAGGGGTTATATTGTCAAATTTTGAACCTCCAGATAAAATTTGTGTTGCTGAATTCTGCAATAGCTGTAATGGTCTGATTTGTGGGAAACCTAACATTAGGGAATTGCAATAATCAATTCCCGGAAATACAAAGGCTCATAGGACTGTACAAAAGTATTCAGATTTCAATAAAGGCATACGTCATCTTAAAATGTGCAATTTTTGGCAACCACATTTAATTAAGTAGGTTACAAATATAAGGCTCCCAGACACAGTTATCTCATTTCCTTCACGTTTAATTTACGTGGAATGTCTATTTGCAGTCTACGTGACAGATACAGAATTTCAGTTTACAATACATTTAGGATAATTTTGTTGTAAAAAAGCCACTTCTGTATGGCTGACAAATATATTCCTGTCTCCTTAAAAGTGGTGGTAATCGAGTTACGGATGGGGAAAAAGAATTGTATGCTTTGGGGAAGACGAGAATTCAGTTTACTATAAGTAAAGTTTGCTGGACAGGAAGGGTACTATACATCACAGTCATGGCTGGATGATGGAAAATAGAATCACCCTAAATTTCACAAGATAACATGATGTGTCATGGAGATATAATCCCATCACTTATTCTATGAGGTTATCAGAGCAGTACCAGAAGCCAGTGTGATAAAAGCTGGAAGTGGCTGGTGTCAGCAGTGTACGCTTTAGGCAAGGATAAGGTTAGTATTCTTAGAGGTCATTACTCGGCTGAAATGAATGGTTTGTAGACCTTGTAATGTTGCATCCCATATCTGCAGTAGACTCTCCTTGGATCATTTTTGTGCTGTATTATATATGGTAATTTTAATGCTGTATTATTTTGATCTGTATGTTGTCGTAAACAGCTTTGGCTTGAACTTGTTTCAAGGAAGGCGGTATAAGAGTATAACATGCCCGAGCACCTGTTACTGAGGAGCAGGGCCCCTGTGCCAGTTTATAATTGTGTCTTGATTCCATGAGATTCTTCATGAGTTGCTATGTGTGTGCTGTGCTGTACTTTTGGGCTGCAGGCATCAGTCTATGTCACATTCACCTTTTTTTTTCCCCCCCGCCCTCATTAAATGAATTTTCAGAACAAAGACTTTAAGAACCTGAATGAGCAGCTCTCAATGACCATCTCAGCACAAGCTCTCGAAATGGAAAAACTGCAGAAGAAGCTGCAGGGGCAACAGAACCAGCAGGGAGAGAACCAGCTGGCCAGCCTGCAGGAAGAGATTGAGGCTCTCCGGCTTCAGCTCGGAAAAGCTCACGATGAAAGGAAGATTATAGAAGACACTCACATGAAGGAGAAGAAGCACCTTGAAAAGGTACCAGAGCCCTAAAGTTAATACTGTTACTTACTTACAAGTATTTATATGCCGCCTATTCAGAGTTCTAGGAGGCTTGCAATATGAACATACTTAAAAATTAAAAACAAAGACAGAATGATTAAAAAAATTAAAAATAAATAAAGCAGCGAGCATAAACCATTCAAACCTGAATTCACGTTCTCTGCAAACAAAAACCTGGTAGTTTTTGAAAAACTTTTTTTTTTTATCATCTTTCAAGCATACAACAAATGAAACCATAGCTGCTATCGTATTACTTCCCACTTGCAAAATTATAGCATTCAATGATATCTTAACGTAAGGAGGTACATGGCATCTCTGTGTTTAATTCCAAAAAGTAAACCGAAGTCCAGAGCCCAGTGTCAATGACAATAAAACAATAATAGGTGGTATTGGTCACAATATCTTCGCTATGGAAATGTTGCCAACACTATATAACTATATCAAATTCACCACAAGCATTTCCCATGTCTTGAGAAATGAAATAAGGACCTTCAAAAAAAAGCATGCCTCCGACAGTGACATTTCCATCGTCACTGTCGGAGGCATGCTGGAAGCCACCAGGAATGGTACAAGAGGACCATGATCCTGGCAGCCAGAGGGGTGTGGGAAGACGCTGGGTGGGGAGAAGGAGGTATGAGGAGAGGCCAGCTTAGGCCGTGTTAGGAAGGGCTTGGGGTGGGGTGGCTCAGGTCAGCAGGTCACATTTGTGTTCTACTGTACTGGGAGTTGGGGAATTGGGCCGCCAGGCCTGTGAGGCTGGTTATCTTTTTAAAGCAGATTGTCGCCACTTAACCAGCTATATTCTTTTGAATATTGCCATGTAGGATGACCAAGCAACTTTCTTAGGCGGGAGGCAGAAACCACGGTGACTCCAGTATTTTCTTAACAGATTCTAAGTTTATTTATACTTCTCAGCATACAGTCAACAGAAGACTGCCTACCTTCTAGCAGCAGCAGTCGCATCTTTATTCAGGACAGAAATGTATTTTCGGAGCTGCCTTCTCCTGGAGACATGGGAGGCCTCCTGATCCCAGCGAGGCTCTGCCTCTTAACCTCCCCAGCTGGGTCCCACCCACAGAGTTCTTTCCTTCAGTGAGATTTAAGATGGACCTAGTCTGGTCCTGCCCAGGTTAAAAAGGGGATAGAAAGGCCGCTCCTTCACAAACCGGTTAAGCTTAGTTATGTGGGAGCATGTTCCCAGATAACTTTAGACCCCCTCATGGCCATGTTTAGAGTTAGCCAAATAACTTATTCAGTTAATTCCATATATCATAGTTAGCCGAATAAGTTATTCAGCTAATTTAACTTCACCCCAGAACACCCCTGAAACACCCCTAACTTATTTGGCCATATTTTAGCCAGATAAGTGCCGCTAACAGTCAAACATCAGCATTTATCCATAGAAACATAGAAATGATGGCAGAAGAGGACCAAACGGACCATCCAGTCTGCCCAGCAAGCTTATGGAAGTATCTACTGCTCTATATACTTATCAGTTTCCCCGACCATTAAAGTCAGGGCCCTTGTTGGTTGCTTTTTGATTCCAATTCCCCATTATCTCTTGCCGTTGAAGCAGAGAGCAATGTTGGAATTGCATCAAAAGTATCAGGCTTAGTGAATAAGGGTAATAATCGCGGCGTCAGCAAGTTTACCCCCATGCTTATTTATTTTCTCAGACTGTACAATTCAATGTCCTTGTTAGTTGCAGTCTAAATCTAATTCCGCTGTTCCCCTTTTCCCTCTGACATTAAAGCAGAGAGCTATGATGGAGATGCATCAATAGCATGAAGGCTTATTGGTTAAGGGCAGTACCCGCCACACCAGCAAGTTACCCCCATGCACCCTTTTCTTCATTCCCATCCTCTAGCCTTTAGGGATCCACAGTATTTATCCCATGCCCCTTTGAAATCTTTTACTGTTTTTGTCTTCACTACAAAACTCAAATGTTATCCAGATAAATGCCTTTGAATATTGGCGTTTGAATATTGAATTAACAAGCGTCCATGGCTGTGCACAGGTTAGGAAAACGGAAGCTCGTAAAATTGAGTGTCTATTTTCCTAATCTGCTGACAGCCACCTCTCCTGGGCACCCGAGGAGGCGCTAGGTGTGCACAATTTCCCCTAGTGCCTCCTTTTTACCATGGCAGCCAATTTAAATATTACATCAGGCGCCCCAGAGAGGTGCATTGGCGTGCAGTAGGAGAGCAGGTGCTCAGTCATGAGCGCCCATTTTCCGCACGCTGATATTGCATCGGCCTGTAATTTTACCATACATGATGCTATCTAGTGGCATAGAATTGTCCCATTAATAGTGGTTTTTTCTATTCACCACACTCAAACCATTGTCAGCACATTAACAAAGGTTACATGAACTCCCCCATCCAGAGTCCTTTCCAGGGAGCACTCAGTGACATAGGTTTCCTATTTAGAAACAGAATAAAAATGAGATACATACATAAAGCTCTAATAAGTCTATAGAAAAAAAAAATCAAAAACAATCAACCTGAATAACATGTTAAAATAACCACACTTTAAGGCATTTCTGTACGCTAAGATAGTTCTTTAAGTATTGAGTTCCAAAGAATCAAGCTAATACAGGAAAAAAGCTTTCTTGCTGGTCTCAGCTAGTTTAATCAGAGAAGAAGCATATCAAGAATTAAATCTTCCAAAGAGTATAATCTTCTTTTTGATGAATGCAATTTCAAACGATTCTAGAAGCATTTGGAACATTTGTTTAATAATAATAATCTGGAAATCAAGAAAAGACCTTAAATGAGGCCCAGTAAGCAAATGGTAGATAAGATCTTAGCACAGCCCTGTAATCTGAGGTCCTTCATGATGGCAAAACTTGGATTAGCGCTAATGAATGAAATAGTTTCAAAGAAAACCAACAAGAGATGATGCCTTTATTTTAAGAAGCAAAACCCTCCATAAACCCTAATAAATATTAGTGTTTACTATACAGACAGCGGTGATTTTGAAATTGTATTGTATGCCTCCTCCTCTCTACTTCGCCCTACGAATGTCTATCATATTGGTGTGTGTAATGTCCAACAAACCCCTAAAGCACACACAATGCACTCGCTAACCCTGGAAACCATCATAAGATAGGAAAGTGGTAAACTCCCTCCCCCCCCCCCCCCCCCGAAGCACCATTCCTTACCCCAAACACCAAATAAAGGAAAACAAATTAAACCATTAGTGCAAAGGTCAAGAATGAACCCCTTTTGTGCCCTTGGCAAAAGTCCTATGTGACCAAGACAATAGGAAGGTCAGTGCCACTGAGGGAAAGTTAGAGGACAGGGTTAAAAACTGAAGGCTTGATCATATAAGGGAGGAGGAATAGCCTAGTGGTTAGAGCAGAGGGCTACGAACCAGGAGACCAGGGTTCGAGTCCCACTGTCACTCCTTGTGACCTTGGGCAAGTCACTTTACCCTCCATTGCCTCAGGTACAAAACTTAGATTGTAAACCCTCTGGGGATAGGGAAATACCTACAGTACCTGAATGTAAACCAATGTGATATCTCAGATCGAATGTCGGTATACAAAAATAATAAATAAATTAATAAATATAAAGGGGAATTTTCAAAAGTTGCGCATGTAGAAATTAGCAGCTGTGCATGTAAAATAGCATATATGCGATCATGTTATTTTAGAAACCCTATAATATCAACTGACTCAATCGTTATTCGTTAACCAACGAGCTCAATAATAAATATATCTAAGTACGTTAGGTTATTGAAATTTCTCCAATAGACATAAATGGTACCGATTCATAAATGTGCTCATACCATCCCGCTAGCTTTTGGCATATCTGCTCTCAAGCCGCATTAGGGATCATCTTTAATCATTGGTCACTATTTTACCGGAGCGCAACGAAGTAATGTTCACGTTCGCGAGGCTACATTGAAGCGTAACCGAAGATAACTTGGCACACGCAAACACAGCCAGACAGGTTCCTGAAGCAGCACAGGACGCGAAACGTGCAAGTTGAACTGTACTCTGGACTGCATCTGAAAATAATTGGAAGGGTATCACCCTCCACGGACATTGATTCTCATAAGGGAAGTATCTCTGTCATTTTTATTTAAAAAGAAAAAAAGTAAAATAAGCAAAATATAAATTGAAAATACATGGGTAAAATAGTGACCAATGATTAAAGATGATCCCTAATGCGGCTTGAGAGCAGATATGCCAAAAGCTAGCGGGATGGTATGAGAGTCACTTACTCATGAGCACATTTATGAATCGGTACCATTTATGTCTATTGGAGAAATTTCAATAACCTAACGTACTTAGATATATTTATTTTAGAAACCCTAACATACACACACAAATCAGGGTCTGCGAGTAAATTTATATGTTAAAAAAAAAAAAAAAAAAGGTGTGGGCTGAGGCAGGGCCAACATTTATGTGTGTAGGCTAATATTTTATAAGCAATTTATGCTCTATAAATGGAGCAGGTGATTGCAAACGTCTTAAAAGTGAAATGCTAACTAGGTGGTGGGTCTGGGTGAAATAGGGGGACTTCAGGCTGAAGAGCCAAGAGGGTCTTGATGACCTACAGATAGACTGGGCACACTGGTAGATGAATTATTGCCATGCACATTTTAGAAAATCTTCCAACGTAGACGTGTAAAAGCCAACTCACTGGGTGGGGGTGGGGACAAAGTATGCATGTTAAATCCTCTCATGTATCTCTTTACAATTAGACATAAAAATACATGGGTATACCAGTTGCACACACTTATCCAGCTAAATTTTGTTTTTTCCAGCTAAATAGCTGCTTTGCTGTACTTATCCAGATAGGTTCCAAGTTATCCAGATAAGTCTTAAAACGCTACTTATCTGGCTAAGGCCTAAATTCATCAAAATATCACGATGTGTGTTTGTTTTCACACCCCACGATACTTGTGCGAAGTGCCCATACAGGCTATTAGAGAGAGAGAGAGAGACTGAGACTCTTTATAAGGCCTTCAGGGTAGTCAAATATTTATATCACTGTAGGAGGGCCATCTACTAACTCGAGGTGAGGTTTTAGTGGTGGTGAAGGGGTTTGGGGCCAGTTTTACATGCAGAGTGAGATGTACGAACAGCACAGTACACCTCAGTGAGGATCTGACAACATTTGGAGGGAGGAAAGTCAAACAAAGAGGAGATTTCTACAATGTTCTCTCCCCGTAGCTTAATAGTACCCTCAAATCTTCACTGAGGTGTACTGTGCTGTTCGTACGTCTCACTCTGCATGTAAAAGTGGCCCCAAAACCTCACCTCGAGTTACTAGATGGCCCTCCTATAGCAGTATAAATAGTTTACTACTATGTGTTCCACTCCAGAGGCACATGTGTGTGTGTGTGCTCTCTCAATTTGCAATATTTATTGCAAATTGCTTTATGGCTATTTTGGGCTTAACGCCTGCAAGAAAGGTGTGGTTATTTCCTGCGATAAAGGGGTGCGATAATGCCCCTCATTTTCTTTAATCCCGCCCAATCCCACTCCTTTGAATAAATTTGCATTTGCGCTACGATAAATATCACATGAATTATCGCAAGCACTTTTTAGAATTATCCGACTGACTGACTTAGCCAGAGAATTAGTGTTTTAAGACTTATACGGCTAAATAGCTGCCTTGTTGCTACTTAGCCGGATAAATTGGTACTTAACTGGATAAATGCTGCTATTTAGCTGGATAACTTGAAATTTATCCGGTTAAGTGCAAAAATTAATTTGCATGGTTTTTTTTTACACGCGTGTGCATGTTCCCAGGTACATTTACGCATATATTATAACCTGCGTGTAATGTATACACGCAGGTTATAAAATACCATAGCAGTTTTATGCATGCCCATATTGTATATGGGCGAGTGGGCACTCACGCACGTTTTAGTCATCCTCCCTGGGAGTAATTATTGTAATAGCCCCTATAAATTTTAAATCAAATCTATGCATAAGTTAGTCCAATTTTCAAGAGGAAAAGGATGCGAAAAATTGAAAATGAAACCACTAAAACTACCCACACACAATTATAACTGCTGATTTTCAGGTGCAGATATTTTTTTTAAGGGAAAAGTTTCATGCATACTTTTGAAAATATTGAAGCATGTGCGAATATCTGCTTTCTGCAGCTGGTCTTTTACGGACATACAGGCTCTGTGCCGAGTACATTTACCTGCATTTCAGGGGGAGAGTTTTAGAGCAAGCCGTGTCCATGGACAAAGCACCATTTTACTTGTGGAAATGCCTTTCAAAAGTATCTACCTAATTTGATCTTTCTGTGGGAGTCAGTGGGATGGTCCGTTACCCTTCAGAGTGCTTGGCAGTCCACCTTCGTAATTATCTCAACATCTGGCTTAAGCTTTCCTCCTTCCTGGTGCTCTGTCATCCCTGGCTCTGCTATCAGTTTTAGATTGTGGTGTTTAGCAAGCAATGGGGTGTATTTGTGAGTACATAGGAGAAGTGGGGGAGAGCGGAGGAAGGGCAGAGCATGTGAGACAAGAGGACATATGGAAACGAAACTAACAGAAGAGCCCAGTGATTGTTAGCTATGGAGCAGGGGACATTTCATTAGTCAGCACAAGCTGCCTGTGCTTCACAGACCATTTTATGGTGCAGATGATGAAGTGCTAACAAATGCCTTTTCCATCATTAGCTCTGATTGGCGTGCTCTGGGCTCTTTGTAGACTGTTTGATTTAATGGCACTCCGAGGCATCTAGGAAACATCTCAACCAAGTGGTGACCCTGTTTATAGACAGGCAGTCCAACAGCAGTAGGAAAACATTATTGGTTATGTTGCCATTGCACAGAATGGTTTGGTTTAAAAGTGCTCCTTATGTCTTTTAAGTATCGAATGGGACACGTGATGCAGTGCTTGACACAATTTGTTCTTCCAAATCTGAGAGTGTTATTCTTAATTGCCTTCTGTTTCCTGTCATGAAAAAGGACTGTTTTCCATCTGATGCCCCAAAGAACGTTCCGGCTGCAGAGAAACGTTTGGTGTATCTTGTGGGTAGGAAGGTAGAAAGCTTGTGCGCTCGTGGAATAGTGTGACCGCTGCTTGTATCCTGCCCTGGACCTTTGGCAGAAAACCCTAAAAGACCGATCCCAGCAATCTTGCATACACTACATCTTTTATTTCCCTTTGCTCAGACTGATACTTCACTGGCAACAACACAGTACATTTTCTTCTTCATAACAGGACCTCTTGTAGCCCTACGGCAGGCGTAACATTCAGGCTTGCATGAACTGTGATGCAATCGCCTTAAGCTATTAGGGTAAGGCCTAAATGAGCACTGTTTCCTCACTGACCTGATGAAGATAACTCTCAAAACCTAATCACAGATATATTAAGTTAGTCCAATAAAAAGGTATCACCTGCTACTAGTTTTTTTTTATTTTTAATTCCACGAAAGAAAAATGTGAATTTCTGGTGTATTTTGTATTCCTTGCTCAACACCTTTAACGGAAAAACAGGGGCTTATGAAATCCCCGGAAGATTTAGTTAAAGAGCAGGCAGGTGAAATGTAATCCTCGGTACAGAGAAGATGGGCCTTTTGCTGTCCTACAGAGAGAGAATATACATGATGTTTTTTTTTAATTCGTAGCGGGTGTCAGATCTGGAAGAAGAGAACGTTCTCTTGAAACATGAAAAAGAAGATCTCAACAACAGAATCCTGTGCAAATCCGAAGGTGAGAGAACCTTGAAAGACTTAATAGCGAAAATTACAGAGATGATTCGCAGAAGGTGCATGCTGTGGAAAAAGCTTTCATGCAGCAATCCATGGGCAGCCAGCTAAAGGTTGGCGAGCCATATCCCATCAACAGCACAACACAAACTTAACCAAGCACATTCCATAATGCAGTTTTCGGGGGTAATTTTCCAAGCTGTTTCTGCACACAACATTTTAGTATGGCCATTTACGCAGGTAAATGGCTATACTAAAATAGCCCTGTGGCTTTGCATGCGTACAAGTAGGCAAGTCACACGTGGTTCTTTTACGCAAACTGCAGAGAGGTGTGCCGGGGGCAGATTTGGAGCTTCCATGCGTACTCTTTCATTTTTTTCTTTTTTTTTAAAGCATGAGTGCATTAAGTCACGCCCTCCGAAGAGCAGCTGTAATTTTACAGGCAGTAACCTGTGCTTGCTCAACCAGCTATCTGAGGATTTTCAAAGGGAGCGTATGCGTGTAGGTTGGCTTTGACAAATACTTGATAAAGCCTGCGTGTACGTTGCAACAACAGATTTCACCACTGTTTGAGACTTGCCCTCTGTAAAAGATATAGTGAGACGTGGGAGAGAGAGACCATTTTAGGTTCCTGTCCAGCAAATTTGTATTTTAAAACGGGTTTCACTGTGCAAAATATTTTATTTTGCTTTTGCAATTCTGTAACTTCATTGTATGTTGGGAATTTTGTGTTTAAAAGCTATTCTGAGTCTCCTTGAGAAGAGAAGGGGTTATAAATTAAGAATAATAAAAGTAACTAAATAAAAGTAGCATGCTTGGCTAAGTTTGCATTGAGACTTCATAATGTCTGCATGCCTGTGGTAAAGGGACTGACGAAGGGTTGGCTTGGTTTTCCGTTTTGGCTTTTCCAGTTTTCTCCTTCAGCCCCTCTAAACTTTGCAGGGGGGGGGGGTGCCGGAGTGGTGGAGGGTGGTTATGATCAGTTTTTATTATTTAAAGTATACTTTGCTGCCATTGGAGAGCTGCAGTGAGAGCAGATTTAATCAATGAGGGATTATGAATGGAATAAAGCACCCATGAGGTTCTTAATTTTTAATTACGTTTTCCATTTTAGCGGAATGAATTTGATAAAGGAGCTTGACCTCTGAGGGGCAGCTGGGAGTGAGGCTGCTGGACTTTGAGGCAGATTGAGAAGGTCCAGTGAGGATATTCTGGTTATAATACAAGGTTTCTTTAATATCTCAGGACAGCGCAAGTGAAAAGGTTTATTGAGAAATGTAGCCTGGGAATGGCAGTTGTTGATAATTTAGCAACAAAATAATCCTGGAGGTCCTGTTTCACGTGATGGCTAGGACACACTCGGAGGGCTAATAAATGTCGTCCGTCTTTGGTTTTTATTTTCACCCACCAATTTCCCCCTGTTCTTCTGAGATTCTAGCTGAATTAGAGCCAGAGCTTTCCTTCATGGCTATCTGGAAAGTGGTGGTAGTGGTGGTGGTGGGTTGGGGGGGGGGGGGGGGGGGGGGGGAGTGGCGTTTCAGCATTTTTATTCCCCCTCTCTATTCCCAGCCGTGGCCAGTGATGGTCCTCTGACTATGGGCCAGTTATCCTTCCGTAGCCCATTGCGAGCACATGCTTGAGCCAGCCAGTAGCTGTCGCTTTTGAATGAAGGCTGAGGCTCCCTCCCCGGGTGCCTCCGGCACTTCCAGCCCTTGTCAGCCTGTGCAGCCAGGAACCAGGATCAGGAATTGAAAAAGAGGTTTTCCACACAGTAGCATGCAGCACTGCTAGCCCATCAGGTCTTTCCATAGAAACACAAAATCTGACTGCAGGTAAGGACCCTGAGGCCCATCCAGTCTGCCCAGCTTCATTCCCGGTGCAGTGCCTTAGACCCCAGTTGGATCTCTGGCTTTCCTCTCATTTCACTGCAACTAGAGATCCTCTGTGCTTATCCCATGCTTTCATGAATACAGTTTTTGTCTCCACTGCCTACACCAGTGGTCTTAACTAATTTATAAAGGTGGGGGGCCACTTTGAATCCAAAGGGCCTGAAACAGAGGTGACAAAAATCTTCCTGCCCAGGGCCACAGATCTATGACAATGCCAACCGATATAGGCCAATAATATGACGTCACCTGTCTCTCTCTCTCTCAGCCCCATCCCCCACCCCGTCCCATTATTCTTTCTCTGTCTCTCTCTCAAAACCCCCCACACCCTGTCCCATCATTCTCACTCTCTAAACCCCTCACCCTGTCCCACCATTCTCACTCTCTAAAGCCCATACCCTGTTCCATCATTCTCTCTCTCTCTAAATCTCTCACCCTGTCCCACCATTCTCTCTCTCTCAATCTCCCACACCCTGTTCCACAGTTCTCTGTCTCAGAACCATTCCCAACCCCTGTCTCTCTCTGCCCCCACCTTGTCCCACCATTCTTTCTCTTTCAACCCCTCATCCTGTCCTTCCACTTTCTCTCTCGGCCTCTGTTTCCTCCTCACCACCTTTTCACTTCTCTCCATATTTCTTATATCATCTTTTCCTTCATCTCTCCAACTCTGTCCTTTTTACACTTTCCTAATAATTTCTCTCTCTTCTCATTTCTCTAGCCTTTATTTTAGAAACTATAAAAGCCATAAAGCAGATTCTACTCCCCATTAAAGAGATGTTTACAAAACAAAATATTTGAATATGGATTTTCAGACATTTGAATCAGGTTCCTACTATCAGATGTCCACTGTCTATTTAGCAAGGCTTTTCTCCTGTTAGATGCTTATAGCAGAGACCTTTGCTGAACAGGGCTCATACTGAATTGGTGAGACCGCACCTTGAATGCTGTGTACAGTTCTGGTTACCGCATCTTAAAAAGGATATAGTGTCACTGGAGAAAGTACAGAGAAGGGCAATCAAAATGATAAGGGGCTTGGAACGGCTGCCCTATGAGGAAAGGCTAAAGAGGTTAGGGCTGTTGAGTTTGAAGAAGAAACGACTGAGGAGGGATATAATAGAAGTCTACAAAATCATGAAAGGAATTGAACAAGTTAATGTAAATTGGTTATTTACTCTCTCAGATAATAGAAGGTCCATGAAGTTAGCAAGTAGCTCATTTATAAAAATTAGAAGAAAATTATTTTTCACTCAGTGCATAGTTAAGCTCTGTAATTCATTGCCAGAGGATGTGGTTACAGCAGTTAGTGTAACTGGGTTTAAAAAAGGTTGGAATAAATTCCTAGAGGATAAATCAATAAACTGCTATGACAGTAATTAAAAAGCAATAGTAGCTTGTGATCCGTCTAATGTTTGGGTACTAGCCAGGTACCTGTGACTTGGATTAGCCACTGTTGGAGACAGGATGCTGGGCTCGATGGAACCCTTGTCTAATCCAGTATGGCATATCTTATGTTCTTCTGCCCCTCACTAGCTCTATAAAATGAGTTAGGACACAGGTTTGAGCAGCACTGTTTATGAAAGATTAGCCATGCATGTGACCCCCATTCTTAAAAAAAAAAAATTAAAAAAAGATCACAAGTTGATTACATCACTGCATCCAAATCAGTGCAGAAAAGCAAATTATGATGTCATAAATCCTGCAGTACTTTTGTTCCAGTATCATAATGTAGTGGTTTTGCTTTCATGGCTACTTACCTTTCCCTTATCTCTTACAGTTCTATCCTCTCAGTTTTGGTTATCTACCACTTAAAGAAAAAAGAACATTTTTGTTTCAATGAATTGGTCATAAGAATATGTCTAAACTTCAGCTCCCAAACAGAGCCCTATGACTGAGGGGCAGTGCAGTGATGGAGCCTCCCATTGCCCATAGATTGGATCATATCAGTCCACAAACATTTAAGGAAGTTAGCTCTAATCGCAGGCTAATATGATGTATCCTTTTTTCTTTTTTTTTTTGTATTAAAGATGAATTTACCCAAAACACCATGAAGGAAAACCTGCAGATGACGAAGGAGCTGGAGGAAGAGCGATCGAGGCATCAGAACCTTGTGAAGGAGTTCTCCAGGCTGGAGCAGAGATACGACAATTTGAGAGATGAGATGACGCTCATAAAGGTGATCACTGCACGAGCGAATATGGAAAAGTAGTTTATTAAATTCAGAGAAATAAATAAATATCGGAACTGTGTGCATGGTCCACAGGAGCCAGCCCCATGTAGGGAGGTTAAGGATTTGCAGATAATTCCCAGTGCTGGTCCGGACACCATGGCTGCTACACTTTTGTGCAAACATGCAGAGTACTTCAGTGCCTCTTGCTTATTCTTTCATTGATGCCAAAATTCATATCAGACTTCATCACTTTTTTGAAACAAATAAGTGGAAATAACAATAAAGAAAAAGCATTTTGGCTTGATGCAGTTTTTATTTTCCTTGTTCTGTACGTATAGGAAATACACTGGTAAATCAGGACTATTGTGGATGAACCAGGTGTAAAAGGGAATTTCTCACAGGACAAGCAGGATGGTAGTCCTCACATATGGGTGACATCATCAGGATGGAGCCCAATCACGGATAACTTCTATCAAAGTTTCTAGAACTTTGACTGGCCCCTACTGGGCATTCCCAGCATGGCACCAACCCTGCAGACAGCAGGGGTCCCCCTTCAGACTTCTTTTTTCCGCGCAGCAGTAGCCTCGCGGTTTAGGAGCTCTGAAGAGATTCCTGACAGGAATTTTCCTCATGGAATTAATTAGACTTAAATTACCCCACAGGGGTCCCTCCTCTAAATTTCTCAGGCCGCGGAACTCCAATAAGTTTTTTGACCGTCTTCCGTCAATTACCGTCGAGTTTGGCCCTCGTGGCCTACTGGCCGTCGACCGTACCACGGCTCGATTTTTTTCTATGGCCATGGCGTCGGGGTTCAGTCGGTGCCTGGACTGTACTCGCACCATGTCTACCACGGACCCTCATGGAGTCTGTGTAATGTGTTTAGGCCGTGAGCATGATGTCCTGACTTGCACCAAATGTGCCCTCATGACACCAAAAGGTCGCAAAGCCAGAATGGAGAAGATGGAACTCCTCTTTCGTGCTCAGACCCCGACGCCGTCCATTGCATCGACGTCATCGGAACCGGCACAGTCGACGTCGCACCAGCATCTTCCACTGTCCTGTGACCGTCCGCCATCGACATCTTCCTGGCCATCAACGCCCGCTACTCCCCCTCAGGATCGAGGGGATCACAGGGAGAAACATCGCCATCGACATCGTAGGACTCAGACCGTCGAGGGAGCGAAATCATCGACCGAGCCACCGTCCGAGCCACCGTCGAAGAAGCCCTGTCCAGGAAAGGCACCGACCATTCCTGCAACCGGGTCACCGAGGCCACCCTCACCCGATCGGGGTTTGGGAGTCGCGATTCCACCTGTAAAGGTGGTCCCTCCGACTGTGCCTCTGCCTCCCTCTTCTGTTCCAGAGCCAGGGCTGCTTGCTCCAGGTCTCTGAGAAGAACTGGACCGGCTGGTTCAGGAGGCCATCGACAAGGTGATGCAACGGCTCCAGGTTCCTCTGGCACCGAGGGTGGAACCGGTCACCGACCCGATTGCAGCAGCGCTGGCAACGCTGCTATCCCGGATTGAGGCGCTTATGACCACCCTTCCACCGGTGGTTCCTGGGTCTCCGATGGCTCTGGTGCCCTCCCCGTTGACAACTTCATCAGGAGGAGAAACACCGTTCCGAGTTCCCCCTTCAGGAGTTCTGCCTCAGCCATCGATGCTAATTCGTCCCTCGCCACTGATTCATCCATCGCTGCCGATACGTCCATCGGCGCCGTCGATACCGGCACTGATGCCTTCTGCGCCATCTTCGGTGCCCCCGGTGATTCCTCCGATTTTCTCAGAGCCTCAACCGGGGCCTTCAGGTATCCAACCCCCTTCTCGTCCTACAGGTCAGTCTGTTGATCCTTATGACACCTGGGGTGATGATACTTTCACAGACAACGATGACTTACCTTCACCTCCTTCTCCTACTGAAAGTAGAAAGCGTTCTCCTCCAGAGGACCTTTCTTTCATTAATTTTGTGAAGGAAATGTCTGAGTTGGTCCCTTTTCAACTTCAGACGGAACAGGATGATAGGCACCAGATGATGGAGTTGCTCCAATTCCTGGATGCCCCCAAAGTGATCACTTCTATTCCCATTCATCAAGTTCTTCTTGACCTCCTCAAAAAGAACTGGGAGAACCCTGGATCCATTGCTCCAGTACACAGAAAGGCTGACACTACCTATTTAGTGCAGTCAGCCCCTGGCTTGCAAAAATCTCAGCTCGACCACCACTCAATTGTGGTAGAGTCGGCTCAAAAGAAGGCAAAAAAGTCGAAGCCTCACTCATCTACCCCACCTGTTAAGGAACAGAAGGTTCCTTGACAATATTGGTCGACGAGTGTTCCAAGGGGCCATGCTCATCTCCCGAATTGCGGCTTACCAACTTTATATGACCCAATATAATAGGGTCAGCTTCAAGCAGATACAGGACTTCTCTGAAACCCTGCCTGAACAATTCCAAGACCAGCTTCAAACCCTTGTAAACAAGGGTTTTGAGGCAGGAAAACATGAGATTAGGACATCTTATGATATCTTCGACACCTCTACTAGAGTGTCTGCAGCTGCTATTTCGGCAAGACGATGGGCCTGGCTCAAATCTTCTGACCTTCGCCCAGAAGTACAAGACTGGCTATCCTACCTACCATGTGTAGGAGACAATCTGTTCGGTGAACAGATCCAGCGAATGGTGGCTGAATTAAAGGACCATCATGAGACCCTAAAACAGCTTTCATCAATACCTTCCGACTTCTCCTTAAGACAGCCCTTCAGGAAGGACTCTAAGAAGTCGTTCTACTGTCCGAGGAAGGCCTATCCTCCTCCAGCAAGGTCCCGAACTACGAGACCTTATCAAAAGCCTCAGCCTCGCCAAGCCCGAAAGCAAAAATCACAAGCAGCTCCCCAGCCGGGGCCTGCTTCAGGTTTTTAACTTCCACTTGGAGAGCAGCAGCCTTATTCCTCTGCCAAGCATACCAGTAGGAGGTCGATTGTGCCACTTTCATGGCATGTGGCAATCAATCACAACCGACCAATGGGTGCTAGCAATCATTGCTCAGGGTTACCACCTAAACTTTCTTACTCTTCCACCGGACTCACCACCCCTGCTGCAGGCGTGGAGAGTATCTGACTACTCTGTCCTTCTGGAGCAGGAGGTTTCCCTTCTTCTCCAGTTAAGAGCAATAGAACCGGTCCCACTCTCGCAGCAAGGCCTAGGGTTCTATTCCCGGTACTTTCTGATCCCCAAGAAATCTGGGGGGAGTTCAATTCTGGACCTATGTGCTCTCAACAAGTACCTCCAACGAGAAAGGTTCAAGATGGTTACCTTGGGGTCGCTTCTACCTCTTCTACAAAGAGGACACTGGCTCTGCTCTCTGGACCTCCAGGACGCATACACACACATTGCGATAACTCCTACTCATTGCAAATACCTCAGGTTTTTAGTAGGCCCCCACGCACTATCAGTACTGAGTGCTTCCGTTCGGCCTAGCGTCTGCACCACGAGTCTTCACCAAATGCCTCGTGGTTGTCGCAGCTTTCCTCAGGAAACAAGGTGTTCACGTCTACTCCTATCTGGACGACTGATTAATCAGGGCTCCAACCCAGCAAGCCGCTCGGTCGTCCCTCGATTTCACCCTACACACTCTAATTTCGCTAGGATTTCTCGTCAATTATGGAAAATCCTATTTAATCCCATCTCAAACCTTGTCGTTCATTGGGGCAGACTTGGGCATCTTGCAGGCAAAAGTCTTTCTACCTCTACAACGAGCGCTAACAGTCGTGTCTCTCGCTCACCAGTTGCAGTCTCAACATACAGCAACAGCTCGCCAATTCCTCGTCCTTATGGGACACATGGTGTCCTCAGTCCATGTCATACCAATGGCCCGCTTGGCCATGAGACTCTTGTATTGGACTCTGAAGTCACAATGGATTCATGCTGTTCAGCCTCTGTCAACCATTGTCCACATCACCGACTCACTCCGTCTGTCTCTCGCCTGGTGAAAAGATCAGAACAATCTCCTCCAGGGACTGCCCTTTCAAGTGCCAGATTCTCAACTCATTCTCACCACCGACGCTTCCAACCTCGGGTGGGGAGCCCACGTGGACAATCTACAGAGACAAGGGTCTTGGTCTCCAGGGGAAGCCAAACATCAAATAAACTTCCTAGAAATTTGAGCAATGCGATATGCTCTCAGGGCTTTTCAGGAACGCCTATCAATTCACGTCATCCTGATTCAGAAGGACAACCAGGTGGCCATGTGGTACATCAACAAGCAGGGAGGCACAGACTCCTTCCTTCTGTGTCAGTTAGCTGCGCAGATTTGGGCGGAAGCGCTCTCCCACTTGATGTACCTCAGGGCCACCTAATTGCCAGGAGTAGACAATGTCTTTGCAGACAAACTGAGTCACGTCTTCCAACCACACGAGTGGTCTGTCAACCCCTCGGTAGTGACCTCAATCTTCCAACAATGGGGATACCCCCAGACAGACCTCTTTGTGTCCCCTCAGGACCACAAAGTGGACAACTACTGCTCTCTCATTCGGAGCGAGCACTCTCTGCCCAGAGATGCATTCTCCCTCTCATGGGCAACCGGTCTGCTCTAGGCATTCCCTCCACTTCCTCTTCTCTCGAAGACTCTCGTGAAACTACGTCAGGACAAGGGAACCATGATCCTGATAGCACCTCACTGGCCACGCCAAGTGTGGTTTCCCATACTTCAGGATCTCTCCATCTGCAGGCACATTCCCTTGGGAACGGACCCTCATCTGATCACTCAAAACAACAGATGCCTACGCCATCCCAATCTTCAGGCCTTGTCTCTGACAGCATGGATGTTGAAAGGTTAATCCTTCGACCACTTAACCTTTCAGATTCGGTTTCTCGTGTCCTGATTGCTTCACGGAAGCCTTCCACAAGAAAATCTTATTCCTATAAATGGAAAAGGTACTCATCATGGTGCACCTCGCAGTCCCTTGATCCCTTTTCCTGTCCAATCCCAAAGTTTTTAGACTATATCTGGCATTTGTTGGAATCAGGTCTAAAGACCTCTTCCATCACAATGCATGTCAGTGCGGTAGCCGCGTTCCATAAAGGTGTCGGGGATATTCCTATATCGGTACAACCCCCCGTAACACGCTTTTTAAAGGGCTTGCTCCATATCAAGCCACCTTTATGTCTTCCGGCCCCTTCTTGGGACCTTAATCTGGTTCTCGGTCGGCTCATGAAACCACCATTCGAGCCTCTTCACTCCTGTGACCTGAAATATCTCACATGGAAACTGATTTTCCTTTTGGCTATCACTTCAGCTCGCAGGGTTAAGTGAGTTACACGCCTTAGTTACCTATCCGCCTTACACTAAACTCCTGCAGGACCGGGCGGTACTCCGCACTCACTTTAAGCTTTTACCTGAGATAGTTTCGGAGTTTCACATTAATCAATCCATCATACTACCTACCTTCTTTCCCAGGCCCCATTCCAATCCAGGGGAACAGGCTCTGCATACCCTTGACTGTAAACGGGCTCTAGCGTTCTACCTAGTCCGTACAGCTGCCCACAGGAAGAACACTCAGTTATGGTCCTCACAAAACCCGCCCGCCGCCCCACGGTGTTGGGTTCGTAACGTTTTGTTGTTTTATTTTTTCGGCACTGCCTGTAGCTATCAAATAAGACTGAAGGGGGACCCCTGCTGGCTGCAGGGTTGGTGCCATGCTGGGCATGCCCAGTAGGGGCCAGTCAAAGTTCTAGAAACTTTGATAGAAGTTATCCGTGATTGGGCTCCATCCTAATGATGTCACCCATATGTGAGGACTAACATCCTGCTGTCCTGTGAGAACACCTGTTACAGGTAAGCAACATTTGCTTTTCCTGTAGGAGCAAAAAGGCAAATTAGACTTTTTTTAACCACTTTTTTTTATGGCTACACTGGCAACCCTTAGTTTAATCTGTGTACTAATACCACCCTTCCCACTGCTCCACATAGCAGCTGGAGTCTGTCCAGAGGGTGGCTACTAAAATGGTCCGAGGTCTTCATTCTAAAGCATAGGGGGATGGATTTAAAGATCTAAATGTGCACTCTTGAGGAAAGGCAGGATAGAGGAGATATGATAGAGCCATTTAAGTACTTCCAAGGTTTCCATGCACAGGTGGTGGGCCTCTTTCAATGGAAAGCAGGTTCTCAATTGAGGTGGTCATGGGATGAGGGTGAAAAGAGGTAGACTCAGGAGTAATCTTTAGGAGGAATATTTCTTGACAGAGAGGGTGGTGGATGCGTGGAACAGCCTCCCAGTGGAGGCGGTGGAGACAAAAGCAGTATCTGAATTCAAGGAAGCATGGGATAAGCACAGAGGATCTCCAAGGGGGAGTGATGGGAATTGTAAAGCTAAATTAGTTGGGCAAACTTGATAGGCCATATGGTCCTTTTCTGCCATCATGTTTCTGTATTTCTAGGTGTCTCTGGAAAGAGTAAAAGCTGTAGTTTCACTGAAAAGTAATGTTTAAAAGAGGAACGATACACAGTCAAAATAAAGAAAAATGAAAAAAGGGACTGATATGATCCAATCTATGGGCAATGGGGAAAAAAAAGGGAATCTGACTGCCGTTAAAGATAAAAGAAAACAATGTCCAGTGCATACGTGTTTCCCTGTCTCTTGGTCAGCAGGTCCCAGAAGTAGAGAGGGAGTAAATATGGGCTGTGGGATCTTCCCCAGGAGCTAGAAGGAGAGAGAAAGCGAGCATAGGGCTAAGAATCCCCATACTGGAATCCATGAGCAAGGCGTGTGAGGCCAGGAGCTCCACTTCCTGGGCCACAGGAGAGGAGAGAGAATGAGCGCAGCGATTAGTGGATCCCTTCTCCGGGGCCCAGAAACAGAGAAGAAGAACATGCCATTCTGGGTTAGAGTGAAGGTCTATCAAACCCAGTATCCTGTTTCCAACAGTGCCCAATCACAGTCTCAAGTACCTGGCAAAAATCAGGGGTACCGTCTCCGGGAGTGGAAAGCATGTGGGCGCAGGGTTGGGGGATCCCCTCTCTGGATCCCAGAAGCAGAGAATGAGTATAGGACACAGGTTACTTTCTATGAGAGAGGGAGAGTATGTAAGCGTGTTACTGAGGGATCCCCTCCCTGGGAGCAGAGAACAGGCGTTGGCAGAACTGGGATCCTCTCCCTGGACCTGAGATCAGAGAAAGTGTGTATGTGTGTGGGCAAGATTTTATAGAAAATCATTTCTTTGGGGTGAAGAGGAATTATGCGGATTTCTATTTGTATTGTCTTGATTACACATGCCGTACAAGATTAATAAAAAGATAAAGCTACCACACAAAAACACCAGGTACCTTTACTGCTGCGATATTGGCTCCTCTGCTCTGCTGTTGGAACCAACCAAATTACAGGCCGATACAGTACAGTTTTTACTGCTTTTCTGTGCACTTTCCCGGTGCCCGGAGAAATTAGCGCCTACCTTTGGGTAGTGTAAAGCACACTCTATGCTTATAGCCAGGGATACACGAATACTTAGACTCGGTAAAAAGTATAATATATTTTTATTAGTCAATATAAGTGTTCTCGGGAGATACTGGGTACTGGGTGCCCTTAGTCTTACAAACTGACCAGCATCTCGTCATATACAGGAAGTGACCCTTCTTTTATAGATAACATACAATATTGTGGAAGCTTCTAGACTTGCGTGACTGCCCAAAGAATAATTTACATAAGTTGTGATGTCAAATGCATGATTAGATCATCCCTAACTATCCCTGATTAGTTTCTTCCCAGGAGGTTTGGCCCATTTCCCATGGCTTTCTTTGTTCTGTTAAACTCTTTATTGGTCAAGATAATCGACGCGTCTGTAGCTGTGTTGATTACAAACTCCTGAGAATATTGCCTGAAGCTCCCCTGTGGTTTCTTCTTTGTGACTCTATGAATAGACATCACCTGTCTGGTGCCAGCTTGCCTGCCTCTATAGATATCCAGGGGCATTCTGTAAGTCATGCTCAGAAAGTCACTCAGAGTCCATTCAGCCCAGGCAGGCCAAAGAAAAGCAGAGGCTTCTGGGGATTTCCTTCTCCATGTTGGTTTTCTGTTCAGGCATACTTCTCAGTAGGCGCTAATTTCTGAAAGTAAAATATGCGGCTCGGCTGCACATTTTGCTTTCTGAATCGCGCGGGAATACCTAATAGAGCCATCAACATGCATTTGCATGTTGCGGGCGCTATTAGGTTCAGGGGGTTGGACGCGGAGGGGAAGGCACATCTCTGGCACTGGGGAGCGGTGTTTCTGGACCGTGCCGACTGCCTGCGATGCTGGCTGCCATTGATCCGTTCCTGCTCAGCGTGGGAACAGAGGCCATTTTGTCAACTTTTCGCATGGCGATGCGGGCAGCGATGGGGGAGGGGCTGGGGCTGGAAATGTTGGGGCAACGGAGGAGAGCTCCGAGGGGGCCTCAGACCTCTCCTCCTCCTTTTCTTCTGATTTCATCCTCCTGCTGCATAGGGCCTTTATTTAAGGCTCGGAGGTCCACAAGGAAGCACGCGGGAAGCAGCAGCAGTTCCCTCGCAGCCCAGTCTTCCGGGGCAGCAGCCCCATTTTCTCTTAAGCGGACTAGGTTCATAGAGGCTGTGGGGGCTCCTAAAGCTAAGCGTGCCCTCCAGACCGGCTCCTCCCGTCCACGTTCAGATTCTTCCTCCAGGTCCTCAGAGCTGGAGGTCCAGAGTTCTTCTTATCTTCCCGGCTCCCAAGTGGACAGGGACGATCCTAAGGTGATTCGTCTCTTTCGGAAAGATGAACTTGGCCCTCTGATTCCCGCAATTTTGGAGGAGTTGGGTATTGAAGCCCCTCCGGAGAACTTCCGTATGGGCTCGATTGAGCCAGTCATGGTCAGCCTCTGTGGTCCGACCAAGTCGTTTCCATTTCACCTCTCGGTTACGGATTTGTTATTCTGAGAGTGGGATACTCCAGACTTGGGCTTCAAGGTTAGTAAAGCTATGGACAAACTGTATCCCTTGCCAGAAGAGGCGCTGGAGCTGCTGCGGGGTTCCCAAGATGGATGCGGCGGTGTCAACCGTCACCAAAAAGACCACTATTCCGTTTACAGGGGCAACGGCCCTCAATGACCTTCAGGATCGTAAGCTTGAAGTCCAGCTTAAAAGAATTTTCGAAGTTTTGGTGCTGGGAGTCCGGGCTGCCATGTGCAGTAGTTTCTCCTTGTGGGCAGGACTTCACTGGGTCCAGCAGTTACAGAGTTGTGCCTTGCTGTCGGAGGAGGAAACCATCCAAGCCAGTCATCTGGAAGCAGCGGTGGCTTACAGTGCGGATGCACTTTATGATCTGTTACGAACCTCGGCCAGGTCTCTGGTATCCGCGGTCTTGGCTCGCCGGTTGCTGTGGCTTCGGAACTGGGCTGCAGACAAGTCTTCAAAGGCTCAGCTGGGTTCTTTGCCTTTTAAAAGCAAGCTCCTCTTTGGGAAGGACCTAGAGGTCATGATTCAATCCTTAGGGGAGAATAAGGTCCATAAGCTTCCTGAGGACAAGCCTAGAGCAAGGAGTTCCTTTCCCCCTAGGGCCCGTTCTCGAGGGAATAGGAGATTTCGGTCCTTGCGGTCATCGGGGGTCTTCCTTTCGTCAGAACTCGGGCAGGCAGCAGTCCCAGTCGCAGTCCTTTCAAGGGCGCCATTTCCGGAGGGCAGGGGCTCCCCAAGTAGTGGGAGGCCCTAAGTCTTCCCAATGATGCCAGAATAGCCCTTTCCTCGGTTCCGTTGATAAGGGGCAGACTGTCTCTGTTTTACGAGGAATGGGTCAAACTAACGTCCGACCATTGGGTCCTCAGCATCATAAGGCACAGCTATGCGTTAGATTTTGTACGACGCCTTCACAACAGTTTTCTCATCTCTCCATGCTCATACGCAGAAAAGCAGAGGGTGGTACAGGACACCCTGCGGCGACTCCTTAACCTTGGCGCAATTTGTCCAGTGCCTCCTGCGGAGTGCCACAGGGGACGCTATTCCAGTTACTTCGTGGTTCTGAAGAAGGACGGCACCTTTCGACCCATCCTCGATCTCAAAAGAGTCAACAGATGCCTTCGAGTTCTGCGCTTTCGCATGGAGACCCTCCGATCAGTCATTGCATCGGTTCACAAGGGAGAATTCCTGGCGTCTCTAGATCTCACAGAAGCGTACTTGCACATCGACATCAGATCCAATCACCAGAGGTTTCTGCGCTTCTCCGTCATGGGAAAGCATTTTCAATTTCGGGCCCTTCCATTCAGGCTGACCACGGCACCCAGGACCCTTTACCAAGGTGATGATTGTGGTGGTGGCGCAGCTCCGGAAGGAGGGGCTGTATGTTCATCCTTACCTGGACGACTAGCTGACTTGAGCAAAATCAGAGTCTCTCTGCCAATCAAAAGTGCAACGAGTACTTCAGCTGTTGCGATCTCTCGGATGGGTGATCAATCCTGCCAATAGTCACCTGATTCCTTCTCAGTTGTTGGAGTTCCTAGGAGCCCTCTCTGACACACGTCAAGGGAGAGTTTTCTGACAGGGGATCGAATCAGCATGCTACAGGAGCAAGTCTGCGATTTGTTATCCAAACAGCCGCCAAGAGTTTTCAATTATTTACAGGTCCTGGGGTCGATAGTGTCTACTCTGGAGTTTGTCCCATGGGCTTCTGCAATCAGCATTACTTTCCCGTTGGAATTCGGTGTCTGAGCTTTTTCACCTTCAGCTTCCTCTTACAGACTCTGCACGTCTCAGTCTCGACTGGTGGCTCCTTGCGGATAGCTTGAGCTGCAGGGTGCCCCTGGAGATTCCCAAATGGTCGGTGGTGACTACGGATGCCAGTCTCTCCGGCTGGGGAGCGGTTTGTCAGGAGAAGTCTGTGCAGGGGCAGTATTTGGCGGAAGAAGCTCGGTGGTCAATCAATCGCTTGGAAACCAGAGTGGTTCACTTAGCGTTACAGGCTCTCTTACCTTTCCTGCGGGGAAAGCCTGTCAGAGTTCTGTCCAACAACACGATTGCGGTGGCTTACATCAATCGCCAAGGAAAAACCAAGAGTCAACCGGTTGCTATGGAGGCTCAACAGTTGATAAGCTGGGCCAAACAGCACCTGGCCAGGATTGTGGCCTCCCACATAGCGGGGGTCGACAATTTTCAGGCCGATTTCCTCAGTCGCCACAAGCTCGATCCCGGGGAATGGGAGCTCTTGCCTGAGACGTTTCAGATTATATGCGACAAGTGGTCCACGCCGAGGATGACCTGATGGCAACATTTTGCAACGCCAAGGCTCCGTGTTTCTTCAGTTGACGCAGGGAGCCAGGAGCCGAAGGGGTAGATGCCCTGGTTCTCACCTGGCCAAGGAACATACTCCTGTACATGTTTCCGCCATGGCCTCCTATAGGCAAGGTGCTGAGAAGAATAGAGGTTCACCTGTCTGAGGTAATTCTGGTAGCTCCAGAGTGGCCCAGATGTCCATGGTTTGCGGATCTCATCAACCTGGCGGTAGAGGGTCCTCTGAGATTTTGTTACCTTTCCAGTCTTCTGCACCAGAGGCCTGTTTGTGTGGACAGGGCAGATCGCTTTTGTCTCGCAGCATAGCTTTTGAGAGGCAACATCTGAAAAGCAAAGGATATTCGGATGCAGTGGTCACTACCCTCTTGCGATTGCAAAAACCCTCTACTTCCCTGGCTTATGCCCGGGTGTGGGGGATTTTTGAGTCTTAGTGTATGGATCATGGGCTTCAGTGTTGGATATTTATCCTTTCTGCAGGCTGGCTTGTGTAAGGGCTTATCGTGCAGTTCTCTGAGAGTGCAGGTATCGGCCTTAGGCTGTTTTCGGAGTAAGGTTAAAGGGGTACTTTTAGCGGTGCATCTGGACGTTGCGTGTTTTCTCAGAGTGGTGAAACATTTGCGCCCTCCGGTGCAGAATCCGTGTCCTTCGTGGAACCTTAATCTTGTTCTCAGGGTTTTATGTGCGGAGCTCTTTCAGCCACTGAAGAGAGCGACATTGAAGGACCTTACTCTGAAGACGGTTTTCCTGGTAGCTATTTCATCAGCTCGCCGGGTGTCGGAGCTTCAGGCATTGTCTTGCAGGGAGCCCTTTTTGAGAATTACAGATACGGGAGTCTTGTTGCGGACAATTCCCTCCTTTCTCCCTAAGGTTGTCTCATCATTTCATCTTAATCAGTTGGTGGAGCTCCCTTCATTTTCAGGTTTAGATCTCTCCGATCCTACATCCAGGGACTTGTGGAAGCTGGACGTACGTCGAGTTCTGTTGCGCTGTTTGGAGACTAATTCCTTCCAGGTGTCGGACCATCTATTTGTGCTCTGGAGTGGTCCCAAGAGGGGGCCATAAGGTGTCTCGGGCGACGATTGCTCATTGGTTAAAAGAGGCTATTAGTTCAGCGTATCTGTTACAGGGTGGCCTGACTCCAGTTGGTTTAAGAGCACATTCTACCCGTTCACAAGCAGCATCGTGGGCAGAATGCCAAATAATGTTGCCACAAGAGATTTGTAGGGCAGTCACTTGTACACCTTTGCTAGACATTATCATTTGGATGTCCAGGCCCCAGACTCTGGGGGTTTTGGCGCAGGTGTGATTCGAGCGGCTCTCTCAGGGTCCCACCCCCACTAGAGGAGCTCTGGTACATCCCAGGAGTCTGGACTGATCTGGGTACGTACAGAGAAAGGAAAATTGGTTCTTACTTGCTAATTTTCGATCCTGTAGTACCACGGATAAGTCCAGAGTCCCGCCCTGATTTCTTTAATGTTTTGTCGAGAGTCCGGTTTTTCTAAGATATATTAGTTGGTTCTGCAGAGTATTTTCTTTCTTGATCCACAGTTATCACCTGTTCTATTCCTATGTGAGGTTTGTAAGCAGGATAGTTCATGTAGCAAGGTTTCTCTTCCCCTACTTTCTAAGGGTTCTGCTTTGATACTATGAAATTCTGACAGACTGTGTGTGGCATCTCAAAGTATAGGGCAGAGTCAGTCAAAACATCTCTGTCTCCATCTGCTGATGGGGAGGCAAAACCCAGAAGTCTGGACTGATCTGTGGTACTACAGGAACGAAAATTAGCAAGTAAGAACCAATTTTCCTTTTGATAGCTGATTTCCAACTTCTTTGTGTTATACTATCCTGTGTAGATGAATGAGCACAGATGTGTTGACCAATGCTTCCAATGATGTGTGTTTAGTATGATATATAATGATGTGAGCTAATGAGATGTGTTGAATAGCATTGAATATATTGATGTATAGTGTTTTTGGCATATACATTTCTACCTGGTTTCCTGAATATGAAGCTGCTATGATCTTCCATGTATATTTTCATATACAGAATCAGATAGTTCTGAGTTTGATCTTTGATTTAATTTTATTTTATATGTGCTTACTTTTTGAAGGTATTTCATACTGTGAATAAAGTTTTGATTTTTAGTCAGAGACATTGGACATTAGTGCTCTCTTACAGTATTCTTTAGAATATTTTTCTGCTACACGTGTGTGTGTGTGTATATGTGTGTGTGTGTGTGTATATATATATATATATATATATATATATATACACACGCATACATACGAAAAAGCAGAACACCCTCCATGCCTCAAAATAGGTGAAAAACCCAGTTCATACCCTCATGACACACCATGCTTCAGAGATGAATTTAATCATAACTTGGTGAAAAAAAAAAAACAGTCACAGATACTTCTTTGTTAAAATGTTTCAATATGTGCTTCTTTGTGTGTGTATTTTCACTATAGAGTAATACATCCAGTTATTTGTGTTTATCTGTCTGTCTATATATATATATATCTATATGTATGTGTGTATGTATATATAGATAATGTATATGTGTATATATATATATATATATATATGTGTGTGTATAACACATACACAGTATATATGTATTTACATGCGTAGGTGTGTATATATTTACTTTTCTGTTTACTTCCCATGAGGGAAGATGCAGAGCTGTAACATGCCAGGTACGACTAAACTATGAAATTGCTTCCTCCTGTTACTCACAAATAAAAGTGTTTGCATGTTGTTGACAGCAAACCCCAGGTCACAGGAGGAACCCATCCAACCAGAGTAGCCTGGAGTCTGACTCTAACTACCCTTCCATCTCCACCTCTGAGATTGGGGACACGGAAGATACACTACAGCAAGTAGAGGTATGTGAGATGCGTCTGACCTGCAAGAACCCTGTGTGTTTAGGGAACATTCAAGAGAAGAGGCCTCGTTGAATTGAGACTGATTAATGTAACTGGTTCTAACGGCTTCACATAATTTCATTAGGATATTTTTACACATCAATACATTTAGTTCCTCCAAAAACTTAATCACTAGATTGTGCTAACTTTAATACCTCAAAAGTGAGTGAATTATAACCATTATATTAGGTACTACCACCTTGTCAGCCTTTAATTGCCTTATATGGAATCATTGGTCAACATTGGTATTTTTTCTTGTAAATTTTTTATGCTACTAAAAAAAAAGCTTATCTGGCAAAGCATGAACTCCTCTGAAAATCTAGGCAATTTAAGAAAGCCTTAAAAACATTTCTTCTTAGGGAAGCCTTTGGTTCTGGGCAATAAGGAAATTTGTTAGAGACATGAAGGACTGTTTTCACTGGCTTTTATAGCAGGGATGGTCTTATGGAGTTGTATTATTTTGAGCCATCGTTTTTACCTGTTTTTAAGTATATTTATTGTTTTATATTTTTGTTTACAACCTTTATTAGGTTTGATGTTTGTTTTTTTATACATTTTTTTTCAATTTTATTTGTCTGCCACCACTTATGTTTTAACATTTATTTATGTTTTATACATTATAAATGTTTTCAGTGTAATCTGCTGTGAACTGTGGAAAAAGATTATAAGAGCAGGCAAAAGATCAAAACATCTTGTGATATCCTGATTGAAAGTGCTAGATCATCTTAGATTTCCAGTTCTCACTCAGGCCTCTAAATTTAGAGTCCTAAAGAGTAGGTGCATAGAGGAGTGGAGTTAGGTGTGTAGCACTGGTTTTCAGCACTAGGTACCTAACGTAGCAGGCTAAAACTAGGCAAATGCAATAACAGGTCTAAATTTAGAGCCATTTATTTTTTAGGTCCCTAAATTTAGTTGAATTTTAGTGAAAATTTAGGCTCCAGAGTTTGACTGAAAATAGGCGACTAGCCTAAGCTTCTAGGTTAGGTGCCTATATTTAGGCTTTCAGCTTTTTTTTCAGTATCGGCCTCAGAGTGAATTGCGCCATAAATCATGTTTGTGCTCTCAACCCATCAGACAGCTGAATTCATCTGTGTAGCAGGTCCTCTTTCAAATGTGAGTTTCATAGCAGAGAAGTCTGTCTCCAAAGAAATAAAACAAAACATATATAGTACTAGCCACAATTCTTATGGTTTATAGCAAGATAAGCTCTGTGGGGTCAATATTCAGCAACATTTAGCTGGTTAATTCATAAATTATTCGGCTAAATACTGACTTTTTAATATTTTCCCCACATATCCAACTAAAGTTTAGCTGGATTATGCATGTGCATTCCACAATAAGTTATCTGGCTATCTCTGATATTCAAAGTTAGCCAGATAATGTATCCATCTAATTCAGGTCGTGCCGTAGAGTAATCCTGAATTCTTTAATTTATATTATGCTTTTCATGTCTGTTCAAAGCGGCTTACAATCTTAACAGCCTGATGCAATAATCTGTGTGTTAAGGGGCTGTGCACTGTTTAAATGCACAGATTACAAATATTTAAACTCCCGATGCAGCAAGCTAATGATATGCTAATGCATCTGGAATTAAAACGTGCGCAGACTGAGTCAAAATGTGTATTTGGCACAAGCCGAATGCACATTTTAACTCTTGTCGGGATAGTGGGTGGAGAAACTGGGAAAGAAAGACTGCTGAAAGTAAAAAAAACAAAAAACCAAAGCACTAGCTGGATAAATCATACTTATCTGACTGTCACCACTTAGCCATATAAGTCAGTAGTTATCTGGTTATCTGCCTGCAGTTAGCCACCGCCACTTAGCAGATAAGCAGAGATTTATCCAGCTAAGTGGTGGTGGCTACCCATGGCCAGATAGCCAAATTAGTCTGCACTTATCCCAGCAGATAGTGAAAGGCTTCTTTTTTGTGATTTTATGTACTCGCACAACAGCATGGGAAACTTAATTCCATCTCTGACCCAGGTGTTAAGTTTGCGGTGCTGAAAAAAAGTCTGGGTTAGGCCAATGCCCCTCTCTGCATCAGGAGTAGTTCTTAATGCCTTCATTTGCATGCAGTTCTCCCATTTTTAAATGCACATTTTGTGAGCATAAAACTGCTTCCTGCATTGGCAATAAGGTTTACATTCTCAAAAGACATGTTTAAATGAAGGTAAAACTGTGCGTTCACTGAACGTACCTTTCTGCATCGGCCTATAAATTTGTACCTGAGGCAACCGAGTGTGAAATGACTTGCCGGAAAAACTTATCCAGCTAACTCTCAGGCCAATACAGTACAGTGCGCTCTGGTGGAGAGCACTGTTAACCTGCATTTGGACGCGCGTTTTGGACGCGCTAGCTTTACTCATTATTCAGTAAGGAGTAATAGCGCGTCGAAAACGCACGTCCAACTCCCCCGAGACTAATAACACCCGCAATGTGCAAATGCATGTTGATGGCCCTATTAGTCATTCTCGCGCGATACAGAAAGTAAAATGTGCAGCCAAGCCGCACATTTTACTTTCAGAAATTAGCGCCTACCCAAAGGTAGGCGCAAATTTCTGCCAGCACCAGGAAAGTGCACAGAAAAGCAGTAAAAACTGCTTTTCTGTGAACCCACCGACTTAATACCATGGCGATATTAAGTCGGAGGTCCCAAAAGTTAAAAAAAAAAAAAAAAGTTAAAAAAAAAATTTTGAAATCGGCTCGCGGGTTGAAACCGGACGCTCAATTTTGCCGGCGTCTGGTTTCCGAACCCGTGGCTGTCAGCGTGCTCGAGAACCGACACCATCACAAAATACTCGGTGTTATATATTTCAATCGACTATTCACTGATAATCAATCCAAATTTTAAATCCAAAAGGATCCTTTTTATTATATTCTTCGGTGCTCTGAACAAGCCTCCGTTCAACGCTCTTCCTGACGGCGTTGAACCGAAGAATATAATGGACGGAGAGTCTTTGAAGAAAGAGCAAAGGATATGAATGAACCCTGATGAAGACATTTTTATGTCGAAACTTGCGCAAGTCGGGACTTATTCAGAAATTTATCCAAAGCTAAGTATAAACTAGTTATTCGCTGACGGCCCATAACAAGTATTTAGTAGTACGTGGTACAGAGAGAAGTCAATGAAAAAACGCAACAAATAATGAATATAAACATATACAAGAAAAGCGATTTTCACTGAGATTCAAATCAAATTAAAAAGAAAAATTTTTTTTTAACTATTTGTTTAAATTTAAATAAAAGAAACACGGAGGTTGGCGGATGTGTTTATGATTAAAGACATAAAGGCACCAAGGGGGTTGCCGGATATAATATATGAAACCATTCCCATCTTCTATAAAAAATTTTTAAAAATGAAATAATAAAAAGGATCCTTTTGGATTTAAAATTTGGATTGATTATCAGTGAATAGTCGATTGAAATATATAACACCGAGTATTTTGTGATAGGGTTGTAGTGTACACTTGGTGTAAAATCTCATTTTGAAATTTAGCGAGAACCGACACCGGCAAAATTGAACGTTGGCTGTCAAACCCGCTGACAGCCGCTGCTCCTGTCCAAAAAGAGGCACTAGGGATGTGCGAGTGTCCCTGGCGCCTCTTTTTACCGCCGGCCCTAATTTAAATATTTTAGTTTACTGAATCGCGCGCACAGGACACTGGCCTGTGCGCGCGCCAGGAGAGCGGGTGAGCGCCCGCTCTCCCGCGAACTTTACTGTATCGGCCTGTCTGATAGTTGGGTATGTAGCCCTACCCAGGGGTGTGTGGCTTGAGTAAAACCAGATTCCCTCTCTGTAAATACACTTTTGAGGGGAACAGTCCCTGTATGCCAGCAAACACACACTGAAATAAAACAGTTTTTATTATTAAAGACAGCAGATCTGTATCAAACTCTGCAATAAAAAAAAATGTAATATTCAAACAGTACTACCATCTATAAATGTTAATATCAACAAGCAGTACAACAGTTACACCCCACTCCCTTTTCCTTAGAATACTCATCCATGAATATTGCTTTTATATATTAATGGTACCAAGGCTTGGTATATTTTAAACTATTAGTGAGCTCATTGTATCCCTTGAAGGTATAGCACCATCATTTACTGGGTCTAGTATTAATCACACATAAGCAAATCCACTTATCCTTCTTGCCCTCCCCAGAGATGCAGCGCTGTACTTAATGTTCCTTGACCCACAGGAGTTTGAGTCACAGGAAATGTTTTTGACTTTGAGGGTCAGATAATAGTGAAGCACAGTAGCAATGCAACTGGGAAGAAAAAATATATGCTTTTTCTACCCTTAGAGTACAGTGATGGGGGTCAGGAGTTCAAAGGCTGATGCTTAAGATGTTCATAACTAACTTACAGGTTCATTCATAAAGGCATGTTAGGGCTCTAACGCACATTATATCGCATATATCGTGCTATATATGTGATATTTTGCATGGCCCCGCCCAGATATCCTCCCCTATTACAATGACCACCTTTGCATGTGATTTGCATGCATGAATAATGTAAGTGCATGCAAAGAAGGTCATTGCCAGGCAATACGATGCAAATATTTTATTGCAGCTGACTGAGACAGTGGTCGACCGCGATAAAATAGCACCTCCTCCCTGGCAGGCATTAGATGTGCGACGGAAGGCCTGGGACCCTAATGCAGGTCCCAAGGCTCCTGCTGCACATTTAAAGCTGCAGGGAAAGAAAAATAAATAAATAAAAAGCGGCCAAGCGGAGAGGTGAACAGGGGTCATTACTAACCCCCGTTTCAACCCAGGGCATGGGTAAATTATTATCCTGTTTCTTCATTGGTAGGAGGTTCCCTGCTTTACTTGCACTTTTGGCTGTGGGATTTGGTGATGTCTTCCATGCAGTGACAGATTTAGTTTTTTGCCACCACTAGGCACTGTTGATGCTGTCGCCTCCTTATCCCTTCTCTCCCCACCCCCATCCAGAATATCAGATTACAGGGAGTAGAAAATCTAAGGCACAGTCCCACAATTTCCTGAAACAGGAATTAAAAAATTCTGAGGCACATCGGCAAACATTTTCATCTTGTATTTTACATTCTAAAAGAGGTTCAGGGATGGGGATGTACTTCCCCATCCCTGAACCTCCCCCCTCTTATCTTCCTTCCCTCTTCCTTGATCTTCCTCATCCCCTCTCCTACTTAATATCGTTGCGATATTAAGTAGGAGGAAAACTTAAAGAAACATCTTAAAAAAAAACAAAACATCTAACCGGCAGACGGCCGAGTTAGGAAAACCGGTCGGGGTCAAGTTAGCAAGGAGGCGTTAGGGGTGCATTTTAAATATTGCATGGCGCCCTAAGAAAGCAGGCGCTGACACTTCAGCACCTGCTTTCTACGCACATTTATTGCATCGGCCCCAAATAGTGGCCCCTTTCCCCCATTCCCAACTCACTCACACAGAGACATATACCCCCTCCCTCTGTCAAATTCCAGCCCCTCTTAACCTCCCCAAAATGATCCCCCTTTGCTCTGTTTGCTCCAGGTTCCCCCCGCTGTTCCCTGCAATTGGATCAGGATGCAGATGATTCTTCTTTGCAGAGTGAGATTCGGCAGAACTGGAAGGCAACAATTCAGCCAGCCAGCCTGCTGCCCCAGATTTTTGATGCCTTAGGCACAGTCGTAATGTGCCTGTTGACAGATCCAGGCCCGACTTGCTTGGGTCTCATGATCTTCAGTCGGCCTTGCCAGGGAACTAGTTAGCTTCCACCTGTTCCATGCTACTGCTGCTCCTCCCAGTCTCCGCTGTCCGCAATAGAACAGAGCTCTGAGACTGCTTCCTCCTCACTACTGACTCTTCTAGGGACTTCCCAGTTAAGCCTTAGACCCAGTCACAAGGAGCCACTACCCGCTTGGGTCTCTTGATTCATACCATTTGATGCATATCTCCTCTGTGCATCTTAAATTCCCTTTGTCTGACAAGGCTGCCTTATCCCAATCGTTCATTTTCATAATATCAGCCCTTCTGAAATCTATCCTTGTTCCAGTAAAGTTTGATTCTGGTACAGTGTTTACCTTGAAACCCACACTACAGTGATCACTGGACCCCCAGGTTGACTCTTGCCTCAGCCTTGGTGCCAGGTGTGCTGACACCTCGTCACGAGTGGGGGCCATAGCTAGTTGCTGGAGAAATAACTCTTGCAAGGGGTACAGTATTCCCCCTATTTATAGTTCATCCCACAGCTGGCACTTTCCAGTCTAGATCTGGTTGATTTTAGTTTCCCATTAATAGCACACCTCTCTCTTGCTTTTCATCATTTCAATTGTATTAAAAAAAAAAAAAAAAAAGAACCCCAAGACCAGTGCCGATTCATTTTTAAACCTCATATTTTGTGAAAGCAGTGTGAGACTGGGGATTAGTGGAATACTTACAGTACTGCTGAGATGCCCACCTTATGTCTCTGATGTCTTGTTGCTCTAGGAAGTTGGTTTGGAGAAGGCAGCCATGGACATGACTGTCTTCTTGAAGCTACAGAAGAGAGTACGGGAATTGGAACAGGAAAGGAAGAAGCTTCAGACTCAACTGGTCAAGAAGGAAGAACAAGAAAATAAAAAATCCCAGGTACAAGGTTTGATTGATACCAGTGTGCACTTTCACTGATAGCAAATGTGAGCTTACACTAGATACACCCTGAGAGACTGAGGGGGGCTGTTCCTTGGATGGTGAGAGGGGATTCATGCTGATAGCTTTCATGTGAAAACCTTTTTTTTTTTTTTTTTTTTTTTTTTTAAATCTTTTTAAGTTTTGCAGCTTGAGCTGGATCAGCTAGGGGTTTCACAGGTGTAATGATGCTTGTAGTTCCCAGAGAGAAGGGAGCTGGCTGCATCACTTTGCAACAAGCTCTCATGACCAGCCAAAGGCTGAATTGGAGCCTGGAGGGCTGTTTGCCCTTTCAGCTGTGAAGGGGTCTGCAAGCATGTTGCCTCCAGATATGAGGGAAGGGCTGCGAGAAAATTAAAGTACATCCAAACCTCAGACCCTCCCCGGCCTTGGGGAGCCATATGCATGGGACGAACCTACATGGAGCAGCAGTTCCTACCCTTAATAGAAGGCATGAAGGTAACCTGCACAGAGTGGCAGTTATTACCCTTAACAGAAGGCATGAAGGTAACCTGCACAGAGTGGCAGTTATTACCCTTAACAGAACGCATGGGCGTAATATGCACAGAGCAGCAATTACTACACTTAACAAAACACGGTGGGGTAACTTGAATGGAACGATAATTGCTACCATTAACAGAATGCATGGGGGAGTAACCTGCACAGAACAGCAGCTGCTACCATAGACCAAATGCTGGGCAGACCTGTGGACTATTGGTCTTTATCTGCCGTCATTACTATGCTTTTCTCTAGCTGGTCTCGTCTCCTCATAGTGATGCGGTTCTTTAGGGTTGAGCTGAGGGTGACAAGGCAGATGGCTGGGGCTGGGAGGAGTAGGGTGAAACATAGTTGTGTAAAAAAAAAAAGAAAAGAAAAGTTCCCTGTACGTACCTGGATCAGTCCAGACAGTGGGTTATGTCCCCAATCCAGCAGATGGAGTCAGCCAAAGCTTTGAGGGGGCGTCACCAGGAGTGCTACTACCCCCTCTGCAGGAGTCCAGTATCTTCTGACTCCAGCAGATGCGAGTAGTGAATCCGGGTTGCTCCCGATTACCTCAGGCAGTTCTTGTATTTCTTCTCTGATTTGCTTTTCTCTCTGCCTACTTCTTTTTGGATCAAGTTTGTTTAAAAAAAAAAAAAAAAAAAAAAAAAAAGTTTAGAGGGCTCTAATTGGGAGGCGTGGCTTCCCTCGGTGTTTGTCTTGCTCTCTCTTCTTCTTCTCTCCTTGCGAGCGGGGTAGGTAAGTGTTGTTTTGCCTTTACTTTTCTCCTTGCTTGCAGCTGATCTTCGACGGAGGGGCTCGCGGAGGACCGGCCCCTCCGCGTTTTCTCTCCCTTGCCCGCGGCCATTTTCGCGGCTCCTCGTGGGCTGCAGAGGCAGGCAGGGAGAGCGTCGTCGGCGGGTCGCGCGGCCAGGAGGCCCCCCCGCGGTGCCGTTTTTCTTCCTTTCGGGTTGTGCAGGCCGTCCGGGCCCCCTCCCGCAGCGGCGCTCCCGTTCTCGGCCCCCCCCGAGGCTCTGCCGGGTGGTTTATTCTGCCGGGCCTGTTTTTCCTGCTCAGCCCCGATGCCGCGGCCAGAGCGCTGCTCTGCTTGCGGCGAGCTGGGCTCGCGGATCTCGAGGGAGGGCATTTGTGCGAGGTGTCTCCCCGGGGGGGAGGGCACCTCGCGGCCCCTCATCGATTTCCCCCGCTTAGCAGGTCTGCCCGGGCGGCGGGGGCCGGCCCCTCCCCCATTCCTGGCGGGAACGGCGGCCATTTTACACTCTGCACCCCCTGAAGGGGAACAGACGGCGCTTGGGACCGGGGATGCGGGGGAGTCCCCGCCACATTTACTCCCCGAATCGGACCCGGAGACAGTCCCACCGGGGGCCCCCCCCTCGGAGCCCCCCTCCGGGAGACAGGGGTTTTCCCCAGAGTTTATACTTTTGCTGCACACGGCATATCTGCAGAGCCTTGAGCCTCCCACGGGGCCTCCTCCACACAAGATACCGCGGCCCTCCCTACCTGCGGGGGCCCCTCTGCCTCCCCCGGCCCCCCCCGCTCCGGCGGGTGTGGGGGCCCCCCTCCCTCCCGCTCGCGCCCGGCTCCCAGGAAGCTCGGGGACTGCGGGCACAGGACCAGGTTCCCCTGGATCGGATCCGGCAGACCCGGGTCAAGGGGACTCCACTTCAGAAGGTGATGATCCGCACACGCTGCGTCTGTTCCAGAGGGAAGAGCTGGAGGACCTCCTGCCACAGGTTATTAAGGAGTTGGACCTCGATCCACCACCGGAGCCGCCCGCGCCCGTAGCGCCCGCTGTGGTCACTTCCTCTAGGAAGGGGGATCCGGTCTTGGCAGCCCGGAGGCCGAGGGCTCGGGCTTTTCCCATTCATGATTCTTTCCTCCAGCTTCTCACCGGGGAGTGGGATGCCCCGGAAGCTTCCTTCAAGGGCAGCCGGACCATGGAGAGGCTCTACCCACTGCCGGACGATTTTCTCGATCTCATCAAGGTACCGAAAGTGGACTCCGCGGTGACAGCGGTCACGAAGAGGACAACCATCCCAGTGACAGGGGGTGCGGCCTTACGAGACGCACAAGATCGCAAGTTGGAGGTCTTCCTCAAGCGGGTCTTCGAGGTCTCCGCGGTAGGCTTGCGGGCGGTGATGTGTAGCTCGCTGGTTCAGCGGGCCAGCCTTCTCTGGGTTCAACAACTGCTCACCTCTCAGGTCCTACCGGCTGGGGAGGCCGCCCAGGCGGATAGACTGGAAGCGGCGGTTGCTTATGGCGCTGACGCCTCCTATGACCTGTTTCGGGTCCTCGCCCGCTCCATGGCCTCGGTGGTAGCAGCACGGCGCCTTCTATGGCTCCGCAACTGGGCGGCGGACACATCCTCCAAGTCGAGCCTGGGCTCCCTGCCCTTCAGGGGCAAGTTCCTGTTCGGGGAGGATTTGGATCAAATCATCAAGACGCTGGGGGAAAATGCGGTTCATCGCCTGCCGGAGGACAGGTATCGTTCCACCAGGACTTTTCCGTCCTCTCGGACCAGAGCCAGGGCGCAACGGCGCTACCGGAACTACAGACCGGCGGCAACCAGGCCCTCTGCCCCCAGGTCTCAGCCCTGGTCTCGCTCCTTTCGCGGGCGCCGCCCCGCGCGTCCCGCCCCCGCAGCTGGACAACCTCCGCCCAAGTCCTCGCAATGATGTTCAGCTCGCCCACTCCGCCGTCCCCAGGATCGGGGGGCGACTGGCGTTCTTCTACGAGGAGTGGGCGCGAATCACCTCGGATCAGTGGGTCTTGGACACCATCGGACAAGGTTACGCGTTGGAGTTTGTACGCGCCCCAAAGGGACGGTTCATATTCTCCCCTTGCGGCTCGGACACCAAGCGACAGGCGGTGCAGTTGACCCTGGACAGACTTTGGGAGATAGGCGCCATTGCGCCCGTGCCCTTCGGAGAGGTGGGCTCGGGCCATTATTCCATCTACTTCGTGGTGCCAAAGAAGGACGGTTCCTACCGGCCCATTCTGGACTTGAAAGAAGTCAACAAATCACTTCGGGTGGTTCGGTTCCGCATGGAAACGCTGCGGTCCGTGATCGCGGCGGTGCATCGGGGGGAATTCCTGGCCTCCTTGGACCTGACGGAGGCCTACCTCCACATCCCCATTCGCCGGGAGCATCATTGTCTGCTACGGTTCAAGATCCTGGATCAACATTTCCAGTTTGTGGCTCTCCCGTTCGGGCTGGCAACGGCTCCGCGCACTTTCACCAAGATCATGGTGGTGGTAGCGGCTGCCTTGCGGAAGGAGGGGATCCTAGTTCATCCTTACCTGGACGATTGGCTCATTCGAGCGAAGTCTTTTCGGCATGGACAGGAGGCGGTGGCCAGAGTCATAGAGTTTCTGCAGTCCCTAGGATGGGTGGTGAACTTTTCCAAGAGCTCCCTGGTGCCCTCGCAGCGCTTGGATTTCCTGGGGGCGACCTTCGACACCCGTGTGGGCGCGGTCTTTCTACGCCAGGACAAGGCGCAAGCTCTACGGGAACACATACAACGGTTTTCTGCGTTATCGGTTCCCACCTCCTGGGACTACCTGCAGCTCCTAGGGGTGATGGGTTCCACCATCGACATGGTCCCTTGGGCATTTGCGCACCTCAGGCCTCTACAGAGAGCGCTTCTATCCCGCTGGAAGCCGCTTTCGCAGGACTACCAGGTGCTCCTTCCCCTACCGCTGTTTGCCAGAAACAGTCTGACCTGGTGGATGAATCCGGAGAATTTGGCCCGCGGCGTGTCTCTCGATCTGCCAAATTGGGTCGTGGTAACCACCGACGCCAGTCTTGTAGGCTGAGGAGCGGTCTGCGACCGCAGCGCCACGCAAGGAACGTGGTCCTCGGAGGAATCAAAGTGGTCCATCAATCTACTGGAGACCAGAGCGGTCAGATTAGCGCTCCAGCACTTCCTGCCTCTCCTCCAGAACCGGGAGGTCAGGATCTTATCGGACAATGCGACAACGGTGGCCTATATCAACCGGCAGGGCGGCACCCGCAGTCCGCAGGTCGCGCTCGAAACAGAGATGCTGATGCAGTGGGCGGAGCGGCATCTGGCCCGTCTGGCGGCCTCGCACATCGCGGGCGTGGACAACATCCAGGCCGATTACCTCAGCCGTCAGTTTTTGGACCCCGGGGAATGGTCCCTCTCCGACGAGGCGATGCAGCTGCTCGTTCGGCGGTGGGGATCCCCCCACCTCGACCTCATGGCGTCCGCACGAAACACCAAGGCTCCCCGGTTCTTCAGCCGCCGGAGAGAGCGGGGAGCGGAGGGCGTGGACGCTCTCGTACTCCCGTGGCCGGCCAACCTGCTCCTTTACGCGTTCCCGCCGTGGCCACTGGTGGGAAGACTACTCCGCCGCGTAGAGGCCCACCAGGGACCGGTGATCTTCGTCGCCCCGGAGTGGCCAAGACGACCTTGGTTTGCGGACCTGATCCAACTGGTGATCGACGGACCCATCCGTCTAGGACATCTCCCCCGCCTCCTTCACCAAGGCCCGGTATTTTTCGACCAGGCAGAACTCTTCTGTCTTGCGGCCTGGCTTTTGAGAGGCGCCGCCTCCGGCGCCGGGGCTACCAAGAGGCGGTAGTCTCAACACTGCTGCGTTCTCGGAAGACTTCGACGTCGGTAGCCTATGTGCGAGTCTGGAAGGTGTTCGAGCTGTGGTGTGCCGGCCTGAACACGAGTCCCGCTGAGGCTTCGGTTCCTCAGATACTTCAGTTCCTGCAAGCAGGGGTGGACAAGGGGCTTGCATACAACTCTCTCCGGGTTCAGGTGGCCGCCCTTGGCTCGCTCCTGCGGGACGGGGGATCCCGGCTACAACACCCGGATATTCTCCGTTTTCTCAAGGGGGTCAAACACATGCGGCCTCCGGTGCGGAATCCTTGTCCTTCCTGGAGTCTCAACCTGGTGCTACGGGCCATGTCTGGACCTCCGTTTGAACCACTGCGGAATGCGACGATCAAGGATCTCACTCTCAAGACGGTGTTTCTGGTGGCTATCTGCTCCGCTCGGCGCATCTCGGAGCTGCAGGCCCTGTCGTGCAGGGAACCCTACCTCCGGTTCTCGGACTCCGGGGTTTCGATTCGCACTGTTCCCTCCTTTCTCCCGAAGGTGGTGTCCGCGTTCCATGTGAATCAGACGGTGGAGCTCCCTTCCTTCTCCTCCTCGGAACCGAGGTCTCTCCGGCTTCTGGACGTCAAGCGCACCCTGCACCTCTATCTGGAGGCTACGAATGATTTCCGGACTTCTGACCATCTCTTCGTCCTCTGGTCCGGCCCTCGGAAGGGAGCTCAGGCCACGAAGACGACCATTGCCAGATGGTTGAAGGCTGGCATTGCCGCTTCCTACATTGGGGTGGGACGGACTCCCCCGCCCGGTATTGTTGCGCATTCTACACGCTCTCAGGCGGCCTCTTGGGCGGAGACCCGCTCGGTCTCCTCTCAAGAAATCTGTAGGGCAGCCACCTGGAAGTCGTTACACACGTTCTCCAGACACTATCGTCTTCACCTCGCTTCCTCGGTCTTTGGACACTTTGGTGAGCAGGTTCTACGAGCGGGTCTCGCAGGACCCCACCCGGTTTAGGGACGCTTGGGTACATCCCACTGTCTGGACTGATCCAGGTACGTACAGGGAAAAGAAAATTATTCCTTACCTGCTAATTTTCGTTCCTGTAGTACCATGGATCAGTCCAGACGCCCACCGCATTTGGGTCCTATTCCTGCTCGACGGGGTTTTTCTCATACGGGACGGTAGTATTTTCTGTCTCTCATGATTGCTCAGTTCTTCCCTGTTTTGTCACAGTTCTGTTTTGGGGTTGACACGCTGACCTTTTGTCCCCCCACCCGTTGGTGGGAAGGGTTCTACGGCTGATTGTTGCCGTTCATTAAACTTGATCCAATATGGGGGTTCTTGTTTTTACTCGGGCTTGGATATTCTCGATACTGAACTCCTGCAGAGGGGGTAGTAGCACTCCTGGTGACGCCCCCTCAAAGCTTTGGCTGACTCCATCTGCTGGATTGGGGACATAACCCACTGTCTGGACTGATCCATGGTACTACAGGAACGAAAATTAGCAGGTAAGGAATAATTTTCTTATAGCATAGTCAAATTGACTGTATTTAAAATGTCCCTACCCCCTAAATTATCCCTTCATAGCTGTGGCAGCCAAGCTGAGCTCCCCAAATTTGAAACTGAAAAATGATCCCTATTTGGGACCTTTTAGTACCTCTTGATGGCCAGTGAAACCTCTCCCCTACGGGCTGGAGAATATCAGTGGTGGGATGTGCCTCAGTCCCACCGGACAAGCAGCTGATCTCAGCCTGGAGCTTCTCTGCGGCAGTCAGGGCCGGTGCAAGGGTATTAGGCGCCCTAGGCGAAACGTCAGCTATGCCGCCCCCCCCCGCCTCCACACACAATTAACTTACATTGTGCATTAATGAAAATAACGAACACTTATTTGACATTTTTATGCCATGTAAACCATTGAGATGATTTGTCTTATCGACGGTATAGAAACTTTTATAAATAAATAAATAAAAATAAATAAAATAAACATAAACCAAAGCTATACTTGTTGCTCAAACAAAAAAAGCAGACACATCACATAATATTAAATAATTAAAATGGCAGTCAATCAAGAAAAATAAACTTAAAAAGCCATCTTTACTTACCCCCTCCAGCAGCTCTCTTACTCCTCTTCCATGCAGGCTGTAGTACACACCAGAAGCAGCAGTAGTGGCTAAGCTCTATACTCATGGTCCTCTTCCTTAAGGCCCATGTCTCTCACACACACACCATATCAGTCATGCCCCCATGACCAGTTTCTGTCTCTCACACACCAATCATCTCCCAAACAGTCTTTGACACACACACCAGTCACCTTCCTGAACAGTTTCTCTCATGCCATATACACACAGGCTTCCCACTCCCGTGTTCCACTTACATATATGGGCTTCTCACTCTCATAATCACTTTCTCTTTCTCACACACACTCACCAGTCTCTCACTCTCATGCTTGTTCTCTCCACATGCACAGGCTTCTCATTCCCAAAATCACTTTCTTTCTCTCACACACATACACAAACACACACACCAGTCACCTGATCTCTCTCATGCATACACACACACAGGCTTCCCACTCCCATGTTCTCTTTCAGATATACAGGCTTCTCACTCCCATGCTGTATCTCACACACTCCCAGCTTTCTCACTCCCATGCTCACTCTTCACATGCACAGGCTTCTCATTCCCATAATCACTTTGGGGCGGATTTTCAGAGCCCTGCTCGCGTAAATCCGCCCAAAACCGGGCGGATTTACGCGAGCAGGGCCCTGCGCGCCAGTGAGCCTATTTTACATAGGCTCACCGGCGCGCGCAGAACCCCGGGACTCGCGTAAGTCCCGGGGTTTTCGGAGTGGGCGTGTCGGGAGGCGTGTCGGGGGGGCGGGGCCGGAGCGCGCGGCGTTGCGGGGGCGTGTCGGCAGCGTTTTGGGGGCGGGTACGGGGCGTGGCTATGGCCCGGGGGCGTGGCCGCGCCCTCCGTACCCGCCCCCAGGTCGCGGCCCGGCGCGCAGGAGGCCCGCTGGCGCGCGGGGATTTACGCCTCCCTCCGGGAGGCGTAAATCCCCCGACAAAGGTAGGATGGGGGTTTAGACAGGGCCGGGCGGGTGGGTTAGGTAGGGGAAGGGAGGGGAAGGTGAGGGGAGGGCAAAGGAAAGTTCCCTTCTAGGCCGCTCCGATTTCGGAGCGGCCTAGGAGGGAACGGGGGTAGGCTGCGCGGCTCGGCGCGCGCAGGCTATACGAAATCGATAGCCTTGCGCGCGCCGATCCAGGATTTTAGCCGATACGCGCGACTACGCGCGTATCTACTAAAATCCAGCGTACTTTTGTTTGCGCCTGGAGCGCAAACAAAAGTAGGCTGTTCGCGCTCGTCTGAAAATCTACCCCTTTCTTTCTCTCTCTCACATACACACAAACACACACCAGTCACCTGTTCTGTCTTACATATACAGGCTTCTCCCTCCCATGCTGTGTCTCACACACACCCAGGTTCTCACTCCCATGCTCACTCTCTTCACATGCACAGACTTCTCATTCCCATAATCACTTTCTCTCTGTTACACACACACACACACACACACACACATACACCAGTCTCTCTCTCATTTCCATGCTCGCTCTCCAGGTGCACAGGCTTCTCATTCCCTGAATCACATTCTCTCTCTCTCACATTCACATACACACCAGTCACCTTACCAACCAGTCTCTCTCTCATACATGCACACACACACAAGGCTTCCCACTCCCATGCTCTCTCTCACATAATCAGGCTTCTCACTCCAATGCTTTCTTTCACATACACCCCCACAACACCAGGCTTCTTACTCCCATGCTTTCTCACATACCCAGATTTCTCACTTCCATGCTTTTTCTCTCTTTCACACACACACACACACACACACACACACATCAGTCACATCCCTGACTGTCTCACACTCTCACACATCAGTCATCTCCTTGAGCAGTCACTTTCATTGTCTCTCACATATACACATACATCAGCTCTCTGACCAGTTTCTCTCAATCACACACACATGCTCTCGATCAAATACATTCTCTCACTTACACACAGGCTCTCAATCACACACACATTCTCTCACTTACACACAGGCTGGCTGGCTGCTTCTCTCTCTTTCTCTCACTCACTTCCTTCCCCCCCCCAGCACAAATGGTAGCTGCAACAGCCTCCTCCTCCAGCCCCCGCAGGCCAAAAAGGAAGAATCCCATCGGCCGCAGGAGGCTCGTGCTGCTGACTCCTTTCCCGATTACCGGCTGCTTCAATTGCTCGGGGGCCGATGCTGCTGTCGCCGCTATTTTTTTCATGCGGCACCGCTCTTTCTCCTTCCCGCGCATCACTTCCTGTTCCGGGTCAGGGGGGGGGGGCAGGAGGAAGAAAAGGGCAGCCGCGGATGCCACAGCTTTTTTTTTTTTTTTTTTTGCACTGCTGCCGTTCCCGCTGGGCTTGAATGTGCTGATAGCCCAGCGGCAAAGGCAGCAGGGAAGAAAGAGCAGCGGGAGAGACCGGGAGCACGTGAACCGCTGGGGAGGTCAGATGGGTCTTTTGGGGCGGGCTGCCGGCAGCGGCTCTTTTATTTTTATCGGGGGGGGGGGGGGGCGGCGGCTTAATGCAGCGCTTTTCATTTTACCGGGGCAGCGGCTGAGCGCGGCTCTCTTAATTTTACCGGGGCAGTGCCGCCCCCGGGAAGCTGGCGCCCTAGGCGACCGCCTAGTTCGCCTAGTGCTTCCGCCGGCCCTGGCAGCAGTATGAAGATTCCTTATCTCGCATCACTAGATGCAGCCACCCATGTCTGGGTCAGGTCAGATTGAGCGCTGCCACTGTAGAAGACTTTCAGCATTGTCTGGTACAAAGCTGGTATAGTTTATAATTAGCAATAAACTCATTAATGTAATAAATTGGCACAGTTTGCACCAATTTGAAATGTTTTGCCTGACTTCGCCATGGCCTCAAGGAGATTTAATTCCCTTTCTCTGAACAACATCAAAATGTATTATTTAAAATACTATCATATATTAGTTTATTAATATTTTTGAGTCAGAATTTTTGTTGCTGTTGAGAGAAAGAGGGGGTCAGGGGCAAATGGGATACATGGTGCTTTTTTTAATCTGTGTGTACCCTAGAGGGAGAAGGGGGATCACAAAGATGTAAATAATGCAGAGGAAGCTAGCAGCTTTGTACGGTGTGAAAAGCTCAATGGGGCAGGTTCAGGAGACACGTCACAAACTATTTCTCACAGAAAGGGCAGTGAACGCTGGAAACAGTCTCCCGGAAGAGGTGCTGGAGGCAAACATACTATAACAGAATTGAAGAAAGCCCTGGTATGACTCCAAGCATCATTCGTGAAGGGAAAGCCAGAGATTGCATAGGGTCTGCTAGAAAGGAAACCAGGCAGACTAGATGGACCCAGTGGGCCTTACCTGTCTGCACATTTGTTGGAATACAGCCTGCTCTGGGACAGTGCTTGAACAGATAGCTCAGTACCTTGCAAAAAGCAATAAAATCAAATGGGGGAAGAGCATATTGGTAACACCTGTAGTGCTAACTGATATATTGAATTCCTTGTTAGTGCTATGTCCCTACCACCAGAAGGTCTGGCAGAACTCTGAAGATTTGTTTGAGACTTCACACCTGGTTCAGGTTAGATTGTTTTTTTAAAGGAACAGGACCACATGCACACTGGCATAAACCAAAAACAGCCAAGTCACACCAGCATGCTGATACCGCAACAGCCTAGAAGAAACAATTATCTCATTGGCAGAAAATATCTCTGACATAGTTTCAAAGTTTGGGATTTTTTTAGAAAATGTAAACAGAGACTTTAGTGCTCAATCTGGAGCTTCCTTAAAGCAGCAATCATATCATAATGTCCTAGCTCTCTGCTCTTTAAATACCTTTCTAGCCAACTCCACCATTCCCTGTCATTATTTGCTGTCCAAATCCAAGCTTAAGGCAAGTTATAAATTCAGGTACAGCTGATAGTCCCTGCCTGAGAGAGCTTACAATTATTTACTAAGCTGCAGGGGAAGATATCATGGGGTTTACTAAACTGCAGTGAGTGATACCACAGCTTTGTAAACCCCGTGATATTTTCCCTGGCGGAAAAAACAACCACAAAACTACCATGGCTTTGCTGCCCACATAAATAATGCACAGATAAGACCCTGGGGCTGTGGGGCTGCCATGCCTTAAAGGAGCTGATCGGCCCCAAATAAACCCCCCCACGCCCCAAGTATATCAGAGATCTTGGGAGTCTCTGGGGATCCCCTGTCCCACCCACCTGCCATACCTGGAGGTAGCCAAAGTAGCAAAAATAAATTGTTTATTTTAAGAAACCCCCCACCCCCACCCCAAGGTTCAGATCCTGCTCCCAACCCCTTCCTTTTGTAACAAAAATAGCCCCCCTGGAGGCCAGTCCCCTCACCTCCCACCCTTGCCCATTCTCCTGACACCCCCAGACTTAACCAACAAGCCCTGATGGTCTAGTGAGGGCCTGGAGCTCCCCATAGGCTCCAGACCCTGCTGCGGCCATTTTACAAAAATGGCACCAGTAACTTGTCTTTACCTCATCATGTGAAAGGGATCACAAGCAGTATCAGCAAGAGAATGGAATTTGAACTTTGGCTTCCCTGATTCTCTGCCTGCAACTACCACTCCTGGATCGCTTCGGATATCATACCCTCTTTCCTCCTCCTCCTCCCACCCCCCTCCCCACCCCAAAAAAAATATGTGCATGAGGAGTCTACCAGGCCTGGCCTACTGCCCATGCAGATGGGACTGGACTGGTCTGGTGGCAAATGCAGGGTACGCACAAAGGTAACAATATGATGATGGTAATATAATTCCCAAAGCACATAAATTAAAAAATAAGGAAGAGAGAATTACTAATTCTAATATATCAGTAAACTCTTTATTGATACACTTAGTTGTTATAAAGCACAAGTGAATTTGCTAATAGTTAATGTCTAGGATCCTCACTGCCCAAGCCTAATAAATCAACATCTATTTATTTATTTGCTTTTTTTTATACCGACGTTCATTGAAATATCACATCGGTTTACAATAGAAGATATAAAACTCAGCTATAAAAGAAAATTGAAAAAGATACATCTAAAATATTAAAAGCAATTAAAATAACATATACATTCAAATAAGCATAAAAGTAGAGGTTAATATAACATTCTAATATAAAAGGTAATCATAAATAGGGTAAAACTATTAAATACAAATAAAAAGAAAAGACTCTGCTATGTGGCTCGGGCATCCATATTAGAATAATGGTGAAAATTATGGGTAGGCTTGTTGGAAAAGCCAGGTTTTTAAGTTTTTCTTAAAAGTACGTGGATTAGGATCAAGTCTCAAATCTTGCGGTATAGTGTTCCAGATATGAGGACCGGCTAGGGACAGTGCTCGATCTCTGATAGAAATGAGGTACGCTAATTTTGGTGAAGGTATTGGTAAAGTCCCATTGCTGGCGGAACGGGTGATTCTTTGTGGGGTTTGAAAATGAAGAGAGGAATTGAGCCATTCTACATTTTGATTATATAACGATCTGTGCGATATTGGGAGCCAATGGAGATCTTTCAATAATGTTTTCATTTCTTCGTGTATTAGTGAGCACTCTTACGGTGGCATTCTGTAGTAGCTGAAGAGGCCTAATTGATTAAAAGACAATTATAACACATCACATACTCATACCATACAATCACACAGGTGCAATAAAATACAAAAATCCAAGCTGACCTCAATAACTAAAGACCAATCTCTTCTTTACCGTTTATGGCAAAGTTGATTGAAAGCATTGTCCTGAAACAACTCACCGATTACACTGATAAACACATTTCTGGGAACATTTTGTTTCCTCCACAACCTTCGGTGAAACAAGTAGATTTTAACAAGCTGAACACAAATATGTGTTGCGACTATCGCTGCCCGATGTCTCCACTCCGCCCTCCTTGGTGACTCCCTCTTGCTCAAGTGGAAGGTTGGCTGCCGCGGCGTCATTCTACCGTCTTCCTCCGGCGTCTCTGGAGGGGCTCGACACTGCAATCCGCCATGTTTCACAAGGTCCTAAGGGCGCGCGCATGGCGCGGCCCCCGACTGATGTACCAGCAAGGGCACGAACCTCAGGGGCGTCCCCCTGAGATGACGTCAGCAGTACCGGATATATAAGGTCTTAGAAATCGCTAATTAATCGAGTTAGCAAAGACCAGTTTCACACTCTCTTAGCTACTCTGCCTCCTCGGACTTACCAGGGGTAACCGCTCCTCGGGGGCCTCGCACTCTCTCTGTTTTTCAGGTCACAGTCAGGAACCGGTACTCGCTCCTCGAGGGCCCATGTTCCCAGACTGGTTGCTGAATACTTACTCTGCCTGGATGTCATCGCTGCCTACTACACCAGTGAGTTACCATCTCTGTCTCAGAGCTTTCCCTGGAACCAGGTTCTCGCTCCTTGAGGGCCTAATTTATTCCAACACCTGGACTACTTCTAGAGACTATTGTGTGAGTGTTACCATCAAGGTTCTGTTCCTGAACTCTGCATACTCTGTCTACTCACTGGGGTAGATTTTCAAAGGGGTACGCGCGTATCCCCCAAAAACCTACCCCAAACCCCCCCTGCGCGCGCCGAGCCTATTTTGCATAGGCTCGGCGGCGCACACAAGCCCCGGGACGCGTGTAAGTCCCGGGGCTTGCATGGAGAGGCGTGGGCGGGGGGGGCGTGGCGGTCGTGACGCGGTGTTTCGGGGACATGGTGCGGGTGATGCGACGTATCGGGGGCGGCGCCGCGGGCATGGTTTCGGCCCGGGGGCGTTCCGGGGCATGGCCGCGCCCTCCGGAACAGCCCCTGGGTCGGGTGATGGCGCGCCAGCAGCCCGCTGGCGCGCGCAGATTTACATCTGCCTCTGGCAGGCGTAAATCCGGCGATAAAGGTAGGGGGGGGTTTAGATAGGGCCGGGGGGGGGTTGGATTAGGTAGGGGAAGGGGAGGGGAGGGCGAAAGAAAGTTCCCCCCGAGGCCGCTCCGAAATCGGAGCGGCCTTGGAGGGAACGGAGACAGGCTGCGTGGCTCGGTGCGCGCAGGCTGCCCAAAATCGGCAGCCTTGCGCGCGCCAATCCCAGATTTTAATGGATAATCGTTCGGTCAGTTATACATATATCCATAAAGCTTTTGCAAGGAAGATTACTGAATTGCTGCACTTCCTGTGGGGATATATGTACCCGTGCTGACGTCAGATCCGTCTCCAACTGCTAGCACGAGCACACTTTTTAACTTTTTAACTTTTTAATTATTTTAATTTAATTTAGGTCACGAAAACATTCAATGTTTAATTGTTAATTGTTATTTTTCAATGTTATTTTTCAATGTTCATTGTTTGATGTTCATTGTTCGATGTAAACAACCCCGGTCTGACCTCCCAGACTGGGGCAATCTTTTCGTTTATTGTAAACCGGACTGATTTGTATTGTATACAGGAATTCCGGTATATAAAAATTAAAAATAAATAAATAAATAAATAAATACTATACCCACTTGTTTTGAGTCCATCTGCATACACTAAGGAAAAGGAGATTAATCAGGTAAGTAATCTCAACAATGTAAACCTTGCTCAACAGGCCAATTTGGCTGCAAGCAGGGAATTGTTTGTCAGGCAAGAAAAAATTGCTCCAGGGGCTTGATGTGGCCTGTGAGCCATAGACTGAGGACCACTGCTCTAGTGCATTCGAGAAATGTAAATGAATCCCTCTCTGTCTGAATGGAAGACAAGGGAGTGCAGGATACTGAATGTGCACTGGATGAGTAAGGGCACCCACTAGCTGACATGCAGAGTAGAGATTTACAGGTGTCTAGCTAGGGACTGGCTGTCGGTAAGATATTTTAAGCATTTGTGTCAAAATTTTAGTGTCTCTTGAATTCATTTTTATCACTTTCCAGGACATACTTCAAAGTGGCTAATGAAAAACAGCAGCATACAAAGTGTCACATAAATTCCACATTATAACAGAATAAATCCTAAAATACAAAGTATAAAACCAACAGAAAACATTCAACATATACAAACGCTTCAACAAACGCAGTGAAACCAGGATAAAACTCTCTGTAGGACCATTAAATATTTCAAATTGCATTCAGAACCATAAACTGCTGAGATCATCATTCATAACCAGAATCATTTTAGGTTTGCATCCAAATGAAAGCTAGTTTAGCTGCCGATTAACGTCCCTAGTAAGACTATTCCAAAGTTGGGGCTGGGAGGGGCATCCCAGCGAACAGTCTAGTCCTTGCCTTCACATTTTTCATATCAGTCAAACTCAGAGTACTTCCTAATGCTTCTTGAGAGGATCTCGACATCCTGGTTGGTGCAAGCCATTCCCATTCATATGGGATCCCTTGAAAGTTTATGTTGCTAATTTAAATTGGATTATTTTGGCTATGGGTAGCCAGCGTAATTAATGTAATAGAGGACCTGCTCTTACCTGAGCTCTCATAACACCTGTGCTATATTGGAGCTATGGAAATAGGATCTGAGCGACTATGTGAATGGTGACTTGAACAGAGACCAATGCTGCTTCTTGGCTCTGTCCTGCCATCTGTTCATCTTAAGCCTGTCTCTCATTTTTCTTGATTGTTTGTTTGAAGCCACTTAATTTCTTACATTTTCACACTTTTGGAATTAAAGGGATGAACTGCTGGTTAAGGCTGTATCCATTGATTTTTCAAAAAACTGTCCTTTTGCAAAGCAGTTTTTTAGTATCTTAATGTGGTTAGTGCAGTTAGTATAGCTGTGTTTAAAAAAGGATTGGATAAGTTCTTGGAGGAGAAGTCCATTACCTGCTATTAAGTTCACTTAGAGAATAGCCACTGCCATTAGCAATGGTTACATGGAATAGACTTAGTTTTTGGGTACTTGCCAGGTTCTTATGGCCTGGATTGGCCACTGTTGGAAACAGGATGCTGGGCTTGATGGACCCTTGGTCTGACCCAGTATGGCATTTTCTTATGTTTCTTATGTAACTGCTTTATGCTTTTTCGTGTGCTGTGGTGGTGGATCAGATTTCCACTGCAAACAGCACAGCAGCACCTCTAGCACACATTGGGGGTGACATATATATAAAAAAAATTAAAGCCAAACAGAATATGTTCTAATTGCAAAGCTCAGTTATTTAAAGATAAGGAAGTACTAGCATCATTTTGGTAGTACTGCTGTTTTCTGCTCTTGATAATGCTAAGGAGCTGAGTTGAACTAAAACCCTAGCATCAGCTATTGCTTGCCTCTGATTTCTTGTGCTATATGGTGAGAAAATTAATAGAGGTGGGAAAATTAATGGAGTTGCTGCTGAAGGAAAGGATAGTGAACTATCTACAATCTGGTAGGTTGTTGGACCTGAGGCAGCATGGATTCCCCAAGGGGAATAGTACTGTCAGACAAATTTAATTGACTTTTTTTGATTCAGTGACTCGAGAATTGGATCAAGGAAGAGCGCTCAATGTGTGATCTACTTGGATTTCAGCAAAGCTTTTGATACGGTCCTACATAGGAGGCTTGTGAATAAAATGAGAAGCTTGGGCATGCGCGCCAAGGTGGTGGAGTGGATTACAAACTGGTTGACTGATAGAAGACAGCATATAATGGTAAATGGAACCTACTCTGAAGAAACAACCATGTTAAGTGAAGTGCCACAGGGGGATCTGTATTGTGACCAGTTCTGTTCAATTCATTGTGAGTGACATTGTAGAAGGGATAGAAGATAAAGTTTGTCTGATTGTGGATGATACTAAAATCTGCAAGAGAGTGGACATGCCTGAAGGAGTAGAGAAAATGAAAAGTGATTTAAGAACACTCGAAGAGTGGTCAAAAGTTTGGCAGCTGGGATTCAGTGCCAAGAAGAGCACAGTCATGCATCTGGGGTGCAGTAACACAAAGCTGTATGTGATGGGAGGTGAAAGACTGTTTGTTGTACACGGACCGGAAGAGGAATCTTGGGATGATAGTGTCTGCTTCACCACCTTCAGATCCCCAATGTGTCAAGGCAATAGCTAAAGCTAGAAGAATACTGGACTGCATAGAGAGAGGAATAAACGGTAGGAAAAAGGAGGTGATGATGCCCTTGTACAGGTCCTTTGTAAGGCCTCGCCTGAAGTACTGTGTTCGGTTCTGGAGACCATGTCTCAAAAAGGATAGAAATAGGATGGAGGCGATCCAGAGAAAGATGACCAAAATAGTGTGGATTCAAATATTGGAAGACCTGTGAGGAGAGGCTGAAGGATCTAACTATGTATATCCTGGAGGACAGAAGGTACTGGGGAGATATGATAGACCTCCAGATACCTGAAAAACTTTAATGATGCATGAACTTCAAAAATTTTCCATTGGAAAGAAATCAGTAGAACTAGGGGTCACGAAATTAAACTCCAAGGGGGACGACTCAGAACCAATGTCAGGAAATGTTTATTCACAGAGAGGGTGGTAGATGCCTGGAATGCCTTTCTGGAGGAGGTGGTGAAGTCAAAAACAGTCAAAGAATTCAAAGGGGCATGGGATAAATGCTGTGGATCCTTAAAGACTAGAGAATGGAAATGAGGAAAAGGGTGCATGGGAGAAACTTGCTGGTACAGCAGTGACTACCCTTAACAGAATGCATGAGGATTGCTACCCTTAACCAATAAGCCTTGATGTTTTGCATGTGTAACATTACTCTCCGCTTCAATAACAGGGGGGAAAGGGGAATTGGATTCAGACAACAACCAAAGAGTCTCCTGACTTTTACAGTCTAGGGAGCTGATAAGCAGGCGGGTAATCTGCATGGAATAGCAGTTACTACCCTTAACTAATAAACCTTGATGCCTTTGACGCAATTGCAACATCACGCTCTGCTTTAATGATGTAGGGGAGGGGGGAAGAGGAATTGGATTCAAGTACCAACCAACATGGGCCCTGGCTTTTAAGGCCTGGGGTATTGATACGCAGACATAAAGGAAAAAGCTCAGACTGTTTCTATGGCCATGAGCAAAGCACGTCAAACAACACTATCTGAATTTTCAAGAAGGCTCATCACCGGGTAAAAGAGAAACATAGGGGTAACCTACATAGTGCGGCAGATGCTACCATAACAAGCTTGCTGGGCTGACTGGATGGACCATTTGGTCCTTTTCTGCCAAAATAAGGCCCCAGAAACTCATGTACAGTAATAACTTTGTACAAAATATTTTTGCTAGAAAAGAGATTACAGCCTTCAAAGTGTCATATTTTGTTTTCTGGGACCAACAATACAAGAAACTAATCCACTTTGTATATGGACTGCTGTTTCCTTGCTGCTGGTGCTCTGCTGCCACCTAGTGTAGTATGGAAGTACTTAAACTTGGTAGCACAAGTTGTTCTTTTGGAACCAAAACTTCTCCAGATCCCTCCAGTGGATAAGTGTTCCAGATCTGCTTTTTCTTTGCAATCTGGAGGGTGGGGAAGGCAATTATACTTTTTTTTTTTTTTTAAAGAGCCTGTTTACTAAAGAATTTCTCCAATTTTGAGTACATAGGAAAACTGTTTCATACATATGGCCCTAAATGAGTGAATTCTGGGTGATGAGTCAGATGAACTGAACCAAATCACTGTGAACCTGGAAGATGTAGTAGGCCAGATTGACAAACTAATGAGTAGTAAATCACCTGGACCAGATGGTATGCATCCTAGGGTACTGAAGGAACTCAAAAATGAAATTTCGGATTTGTTAGTTAAAATTTGTAACCTATCATTAAAATCATCCATTGTACCTGAAGACTAGAGGATGGCCAATGTAACCCCAATATTTAAAAAGGGCTTCAGAGGCGATCCGGGAAACTATAGACCAGTGAGTCTGACTTCAGTGCTGGAAAAATAGTGAAAACTATTCTAAAGATAAAAATCATAGAGCATATAGAAAGACATGGTTTAATGGAACACAGTCAACATGGATTTACCGAAGGGAAGTCTTGCCTAACAAATCTGCTTCATTTTTTCGAAAGGGTTAATAAACGCTGATAAAGGTGAACCGGTAGATATAGTGTATTTGGATTTTCAGAAGGCATTTGACAAAGTCCCTCATGAGAGGCTTCTAGGAAAAGTAAAAAGTCATGTGATAGGTGGCGATATCCTTTCGTGGATTACAAACTGGCTAAAAGACAGGAAACAGAGTAGGATTAAATGGACAATTTTCTCAGTGGAAGGGAGTGGGCAGTGGAGTGCCTCAGGGATCTGTATTGGGACCCTTACTTTTCAATATATTTATAAATGATCTGGAAAGAAATACGAGTGAGGTAATCAGTCAAGCAGTCAAAAAAGCAAACAGAATGTTGGGAATTATTAGAAAGGGAATGGTGAATAAAACGGAAAATGTCATAATGCCTCTATATCGCTCCATGGTGAGACCGCACCTTGAATACTGTGTACAATTCTAGTCGCAGCATCTCAAAAAAGATATAATTGCAATGGAGAAGGTACAGAGAAGGGCTACCAAAATAAGGGAAATGGAACAGCTCCCTTATGAGGAAAGACTAAAGAGGTTAGGCCTTTTCAGCTTGGAGAAGAGACTGCTGATGGGGGATATGATAGAGGTGTTTAATATCATGAGAGGTCTAGAACGGGTAGATGTGAATCGGTTATTTACGCTTTCGGATAATAGAAGGACTAGGGGGCACTCCATGAAGTTAACATGTGGCACATTTTAAAACTATTCGGAGAAAGTTCTTTTTCGCTCAACGCACAATTAAACTCTGGAATTTGTTGCCAGAGGATGTGGTTAGTGAAGTTAGTATAGCTGGGTTTAAAAAAGGATTGGATAAGTTCTTGGAGGAGAAGTCCATTACCTTCTATTAATTAAGTTGACTTGGAAATTAGCCACTGCTATTACTAGCAACGGTAACATGGAATAGACTTAGTTTTTGGGTACTTGCCAGGTTCTTATGGCCTGGATTGGCCTCTGTTGGAAACAGGATGCTGGGCTTGATGGACCCTTGGTCTGACCCAGTACGACATGTTCTTATTCTTATGTTTTGAATTTATGTTGTAAATTGCTTAGGAATATATTTTCTGTTAGGAGATAAATAAATGACTTTTAAATAAATAAATAAATTCCTACAGGCAGTGCAATGAGTAGTTTCCAGTCCAATAATAGAAGAAGGAATAGTGAGTAGATTCAGCTGAGAAGACAGAACTGCTTGTAAGGGCTTGCACTCAAACAGAAGGTCTGAAAATTATTCGGGACTTCCCCTCTGCAAACACCTCCAGGGATTTGTGTGTGTAAATCTTTTTGAAAATTACCTCTTTAATGACTAAAACTACTTCAGAAACTAGAATATAAAATTTAGAAATATAATATATCATAGAGGTGATACTGCCCTTGCTTTATTTATAACAGAGATAGAGAAAGATATTATACAGACTGTAGAGAAATGAGACACAGTTTGGTAACTTGCTGTTGTACATGAAGTGCACCTGTTTTTATTTGGCATCTTCTTTCTTTACATGGCATCAGATATCAACTTCCAGATCTGTGAGCCATTAGTATTGTCGTTCAATGCATGGATTCTATTTGGTGGTACGCTTGGTGCACAGAACCAGTGCATTGTTACTGCTCGGTGCATGCAGATTAATCTAGTGTTATCGCTCAATGTGTGCAGATTCCATTCAGAGTTTGCAGATTTAGTCCAGTGTTATCACTCGGGGTATGCAGACTCAGTCCATTGTTATAGCTCGGGGTGTGAGGATTCAGTCCAGTGTTATCGCTCGATGTGTGCAGATTCTGTCTGGTGTTATCGCCTGGTTTGTGCAGATTCTGTCTATCCCATTAGGACATTTATAGAGACTTAGGTGCTGTTTGTTGGATACCACATTTACACAAGAGGCTTTCGAAAATAGTCATCTTATGATGAGTGACTTTGAAGCATCTCCGTCCAAAGCTCAATTTAACCCACATTTTTCTGTCAAGGTCCTATCCAACAGGGGTCACGTTTTGGTATGGATATTAAACTCTTAAAGGTTAGGTCTGATCGTCCCCAATGGAGTAATTGTGACTATCTTGTCATGGTGCCTCCTGTCAGTAGCTGTAAAGTGAAAGTAAAAGTCACTACTCAGGCAGTCAGATTTAAGAATATCCAATATTGCTTATTCCCTGTTAATCCCTGTATGATTTGATTTATCTCTAGAGACCTTGGCTCCACTCCACCACTCACTGTGTCACTTTGAGCAAGCTACTTAAGCTCCCTGTGCTCAAATTTGGCTTATAAAACTGTTTGTGGAGAGGCATTTTAACTTTGTTAATAAACTTGTACAGCGCTGAACACTGGTGCTATATAATTAATACATAAGAAAATAAAATGCATTCCAGCTGCTTTAGGCTGTTATCCTTTTCTGTTCCCAATTTGCATTCACAGTCATGTAAAATCACACGCTATAAAAGTCCAAAATGTAAAACCTACAGTTAACACAACAAAATTGCACTCATGGTGCTGGCCTGTCCTGAACCCTCAGCCAATCTGATGTAAAATGAAAAATATATTTGCACTATTTATAAGCCTTCAAATATATTACAGAGCTTGGACTTTTACTGGTTTTCTTTGCAAAAGAAACCATAGTCTGTGCCCTGTTGTGCTACCAGGCTATCGCTTCAACCAAACAATCACACAATCATAACAGAGTCAGCCCAGAATGATGATCAGATCAGAGTTGTCCCCTATCATTCCAAAGCTGTACTGAGCCCTCAGTAACCCATTTCTGTTTTAATCCATCCAGGTGATTGAAACAAAGAAAGAAACAAACTCTGACCGTGATACAGATCTGGCCTACAACAACCTAAAGGTAAGGTGATTCTGGAAGGAGACTATATGATTTACGGAGATTTGTTTTCAGTTTGAGCCATATCAAAGCCCACTCAAGCATGGCTCAAATAATTTGCAGTCTAATTGAAACACCCCCCACCAACCCACCCACTCCTCCTCAATAATTAGGATGAGAGTCTAAGTCATACCTGCTTGCACATGTCTGCTTCTGGATTCTTTCTCTCTCTCTTTATTTCTCAATCATAATGGACCTGCCCAATGGCTCAGATCAGCACTAAGCCCAAGTGTCATACCTGGCTTCTGCTTCAAGGATTTACAGGATTAGGGATACCATGGACAAAGCGAAATAGTCCCTAGGAGGAAGTCCCAGGCATTGCCCTATGGTGATACCAATTGACAGATAAATCTCCTACTTTTTGTCCCAAAAGAGAAGCAGCTTGTAAATTCTTGGGGGGGGGGGGACCTTCTCTATGCCGCACTGAAGAGCAGCTACAGCAGAACCAGCCCGAATCTTCTCCCCGTGATCCAGAGAAAGAGAAATTATGAAAGTGGAAAGGAGGGGGAGAAAGGAAAGGGCTAGGATGATAAAAGAAATTGGCTGTGTAGGACAGGAGAAAAAGGAAGAGAAAAGGATTGGAGTGCAGGGAGAGAAGATAGGGGAGTCCGATCTGGGTATGGGAGGGAATTAGATAAAAGAAGAGATGGAACAATGTGGGTGGCCCAGTCTTTATTAAGAAATGGCCTAGCAAGTGATTTTGGTCAAAGGGATGATCTTTTTCCCAGGGAATAACCAGTTAGGGCCAAGTAAGGTTAGAGAGGCCCCAGGGAAGAGCAGGAAGCCAAGGGAAGGCTAATACTGCTGAACTGTGAAATATAGTGCTGTCTTTATTTTGAGAACTGCTAAGGTAAATAAGCTGCTTTTGTTCCATATTTTTGTAATTAATAAAACGTTTATAAGAAAACAGCCAGAGTCCAGCCTGAGTCTGTTCTCTGGCCAGCCACTGACTGATCACAGTGCCACATATGGAGTCAGTTCCGATATTTCTGTGCTAAGCTTGGCACAGGCAGAGAACCATGCCACAAGAACTAAAAAAATGAGGAAAATGTTTTTTTCTTCCTGATCATGAGACCTTGCTGCAGCTGTGGCCAAAAGATTGATTCACAACAGACTAAGGGAATATCGCTCCAGCTGAAGATAGAGATATATATACAGTGAGTCCAAGCCAAACAGGCAGGTTTTTTCTTTTCTCTCTTCCTCTCTTCGGAAGGAAAAGGAAAGTATCTTGTCTCGGTGTTCTAAAACATCAGATCCTCCAAAGAAACACCTGTGTTTCCAGGGCCCAGTAAGCTAACATGGAGTGAGTGATATACACCCTCACTGAACTCCAGAAAGAGATTCAAACCCTATTTGAACAGTTTACCCAGCAACTGGGAGTGTTGAACTAGCAAAAGTTGTTCTAACCAATACAAGCCTCCACACATGAACATGCCCCTCGCCTCCTGTTTTGTTTAACATGAAGACAGGGGAAGACCCACATGTATTCCTGGGAAATTTTGAAAGAACTGCCCTCATGACTAGCTGGCCAGAAGCCACCTGAACCATGTAGAGCCAAGTGGTTTTTCAAGCTGCCAGGCCTGATGTTAAAGCAACAGTTCCAAAGGAGTATTCTACAGCTCAGGGAAATGCCACAAAGCTTTTCCCATTGGCTAAAGATGCTGGATGGAAGTGGCTACAGCCCGAGGTGAGGACAGGTCTCGAGATGACCAATCGGGTCCTCCTGGAGCAGTTCCTGGACGGGCTGGACTAGCCTATGTGGAATTGGGCATGTCAGCACCCAGGGCTCACCCTAGAGAAAGAAGGCGTCTGCCATTTCCAAGGCTATCAGGCTCAAGTGATGCCAGAATTGGGGTGGAAGTTGAAAAGACAACCCACACAGGCTCCCTGTCATGACAATGAAAGTGCAGGACCCCAGCAATGGCCCTCGAAGCAGGACAGCTCTGGTTCCATACTCAATCACAGCCAACAAATGCTAAAGCTTGTTTCAACTGTGGATGGAGGTCATTTGACCAGAAATTGCTGATACCAAGGAAGCAAAGCCATAGACGTCAGCCTGGCAACTCAGCCAGTCCTAGAGGTAAAGCCTACACTGACAAGGGAGGACCTTCAAAGGAGGGATGACCATGGAGTCAGAGGAGAAAAGAAGTGCCTGAAATACCTGCACAATCAAGCAGCAAGGCTACAGATATCTTTTCCTTTTGCTCACTCTGAGCAGGAGATGGACATGAGAAAGACTTGTGTCCTTATGTGAAAGAAGAGAATCACGAACCCTTTGTGGGAAAGATGGAACTTAAAGCACAAGTCCCACAGGCTTACTTCCGTTGTGAAGA